>NW_012107308.1:791599-793268 GCF_000951045.1 Mandrillus leucophaeus
ATTATTTTCTTAAGTTTTACATTTATAAAACGTAATACTCAAGAATAATCTGAAAATATCACATCAGAATGAAGAGAAACAGAAAAATTTCATTAATAAAATTAAATTCTATGATTATTATTGAGCATCAAATTCCTTCAATATTGCCTCTTTGCTTATTTCAACTCATTTTCTATTACAAAATATATTGTTCAATATGCCTTATACATAGGTCACTTTCAATTATATTTTTATGGCCTTTTTACAACCACTTAGATTTTTTAGGCATATATGTTTGTTTCTATAAAGGTAAATCTATGTATATTTGTATAAGAGTTTGCATTTTATTTCATGTAAACTTTTGTTATAAAATGTGAAATTGGCAACTCGCTCGGGGTTCCCTTCCACGCTGTGGAAGTTTTGTTCTTTCGCTCTTCGCAATAAATCTTGCTGCTGCTCAGAAAAAAAAAAAAATGTGATTAAAAAATGAAATCTAAATGTATGCTCCAACACTCATCATTTGGTAATAGGTCTTTGAAACTATCAGATATTGCTGATGTACATAATACTGTCCCTAACACAATGAAGCTGCTTATCTGGACCAAGATTATCAGACAAATATATTTGACAACCCACTGAAGCAAGTTCAGAATTTCAGCTGTGTTTCTTTTATTTCTTTCTCTTTTCCTCCTTCTATTTATCTTTTTATTCACTCTAAGCAAAGTGTAAAATCTATCTTGACCTCTTTATCTCTCATCTATCATTGCTACATAATCAGACAAAATTACTTGTTCAGTAAATTCATAATGTATTCTTCATGTTATGCAATCAAAATTTTGAGACAAAGGTCTTCAACTCTTCACATATTTTTACCAGTTCTGTGGTGTGTTTCCATTTATTTAAATTAAAACATATATTATCTAATAAAATGAAAGTAATAAATTTATATTTCAGTTTTTTAAATTTTAAGTTACTTAATGACACTGTTTACTGTAAATAAAGAGCTCACATACATATGAGAGAACATTAGTTTGAAAAGATGAAGCATTACATTGGGACATAATATTAACTACACAATTAGTTATAAATATTGATTTACATATTACTTAAATAAAAATTGTGCTATTTCTAAGATCGTCAGTCATGAAATGTTCTAGTTGATATCTTGTTAAGACATCTAAAATTATTCCATAGCGACATTAATACAGTAATATTATTCCACAACTAACATTAAACTTTTTCAGAAATGTAATAATTTTTTTAAATGTCAATTTACATAATAGAATAGCTAAAAGATACTGGAATTCCTCTGGTCTATGAGCCTTTACATATTCAAAATTGCATCTTAGAAGGAGAAAGAAAGTTCTAATTTTTTATGCCTCTTCTGGTATATGTTTGAAAAATTACTCTTTCAAATGTCAACTGTTGGAGCTGACATGGTGACTCAGGACTATAATCCCAGCTACTCTGCAGGCTGAGGCGGGAAAATCTCTTGAGACCATCATGGACAACATGGGAAGACTTTGTATATACAAAAAGCTTTAAAAAATTAGCTGGGCATGGTGGCACATGCCTATAGCCCCCACTACTCAGAAGACTGAGGTGGCTAGAGCACTGGCACTCAGAAGTTCAAGGCTGCAGTGAGCTGTCATCATACTACTACATTCCAGCCTGGATGACAGTGAGACGT
>NW_012107308.1:793318-799033 GCF_000951045.1 Mandrillus leucophaeus
CACATATTTTTACCAGTTCTGTGGTGTGTTTCCATTTATTTAAATTAAAACATATATTATCTAATAAAATGAAAGTAATAAATTTATATTTCAGTTTTTTAAATTTTAAGTTACTTAATGACACTGTTTACTGTAAATACAGAGCTCACATACATATGAGAGAACATTAGTTTGAAAAGATGAAGCATTACATTGGGACATAATATTAACTACACAATTAGTTATAAATATTGATTTACATATTACTTAAATAAAAATTGTGCTATTTCTAAGATCGTCAGTCATGAAATGTTCTAGTTGATATCTTGTTAAGACATCTAAAATTATTCCATAGCGACATTAATACAGTAATATTATTCCACAACTAACATTAAACTTTTTCAGAAATGTAATACTTTTTTTAAATGTCAATTTACATAATAGAATAGCTAAAAGATACTGGAATTCCTCAGGTCTATGAGCCTTTACATATTCAAAATTGCATCTTAGAAGGAGAAAGAAAGTTCTAATTTTTTATGCCTCTTCTGGTATATGTTTGAAAAATTACTCTTTCAAATGTCAACTGTTGGAGCTGACATGGTGACTCAGGACTATAATCCCAGCTACTCTGCAGGCTGAGGCGGGAAAATCTCTTGAGACCATCATGGACAACATGGGAAGACTTTGTATATACAAAAAGCTTTAAAAAATTAGCTGGGCATGGTGGCACATGCCTATAGCCCCCACTACTCAGAAGACTGAGGTGGCTAGAGCACTGGCACTCAGAAGTTCAAGGCTGCAGTGAGCTGTCATCATACTACTACATTCCAGCCTGGATGACAGTGAGACGTCATCTCTAAATAAATAAACAAAGACATAAATATCAAATGTTATACATACAGCCTTGTTTAGTAAAATATAACCACCTTTTTTTTCAAGTTTTTACATACTTTACTGTTGCACATCAAATAATGTGATTTATTTATTATTGACTCTTCTTGTACAAACATGCAGCATTATGAGCCAAGACCTAGAGGTTAATGGCATGTCTAAGATAAAAAAAAGACCTTGAATTTTTACATGTGATGCTATAAGAGTTGTGGTACTGTATGGAAGTTGTATGTATAGCTCTTTAATAGATAAATAAAAATATATTCAGAGTTAATTCCCATGGTCACATAACAGAAAGCTATCAATGACTAGACCCAAGACTGCTCATATTATACGGTCTTGTTAAATTACAGCATTATAAAGCACATATTGTTTTGTAATCTACTTTTCCATTTTATTCTACCTAATCTTACTTTTTGGAACTATATTTACAAAAAAATGCATATGCTTGTCATTGTGTCACTCTTATCATTACATGCTTCAGAAAAGGTCAAATTAAGGACATACATTTTTAAATCTGAGGAATAACTCACATAAAATTAACCATTTGTAAAGCCTACAATTTAGTGGCATTTAGTACATTCACAATATTCTGCAACAATCATTTCTATCTACTTCCCTGTGTATTAAGTATTTCCCCATTTCTCTTTCCCCCAGCTCTAGTTATCATAAACTTATTTCTACCTCTATAGGTTTAGTATTCTGGATATATCATATAAATGAAATCATACAGTATGCAATCTTTGTGTTTGAGGTTTTTTTACCTACCATAATACTGCGTTTTCAAGGTTCTCTTATATTGTAACAGGTATCAGTCCTTCATTCCTTATTGTGGCTGAAGAGTATTCTGTCATGTGGATATAACACATTTTGTTTACTCATTCATCAGCTGATGGATAGTAGAGTGTTTAAATTTTAGCTGTTCTGAATAGTTCTGCTGTGAAAATTCATGTACAAATGTTTGCTTGGAAAATGCCTGTTTTCTGGTTTTCTGTTTTGTTTTTTGTTTTGTTTTTTTTTTTTTTGCATATACTTAGGAGTGGAATTACCAGGTCATGTGGTAATTTTATGTTGGACTTTACTCATCAGGGACATGCAAATTAAAATCACAATGAGATAACAGTTCACATCTGTTAGGATGACTATTATCAAAAACAAAAACAAAACAAGAGTTAGTGAGACCATGAATAAATTGAAACCCTTTCATGTTGTCAGTAGAAATGCAAAGTGGTGCAGCCACCATGCAAAATAGCATGGAGGTTCTCAAAAAGAAAAAAAAAAACAAAAACATAGAACTACCATATGAGCCAGCAATCCCACTTCTGGCTATTTATCTAGAATTAAAATCAGGATCACAAAGAGATATTAGCATTTCCCTCTTCACCGTCTATTCACAATAGCCACGATGTGTAAGTAATTTAAATGTCTACTGATAGATAAAATGATTTTTATATGTAGTATTTACATACAATGAAATATTATTCACCATTAAAAAAGAAGAAAAACAATTTTCCTCAGGCAGATTCCTTTTTTCCCACTGTTTCAATATTAGTGTGTTGTATTATTAATGAAATTGAGTTCATCGATGCTTTGATTGTGATCGGGAAATAAAGTTAAGTCAATTGTCTATAAGCAGAAGTTCATCCATGGGAGCAAATTCAATAAACTTTCCATTATGTTTTTGATGGCAAGGAAATTGTTCTCAGTTTTACAGCTGTTAGCACACAGATTATGGCTGAAATCTGTAGAGGAAGACCCACCATAGAACTTACACATGTATCAAGAGGCTTGACTTAATATACCTAAAAAACAGACGGTGACTTTTCTTCTCCCTTCCCATTATTGTACGATTGCATTTCACTTTCACCCAAAGATTGTTAGTTCATAAATGTTACATGTCTATCTACATGCATCTATGTTTTATATCTATGTAGGGAATAAATGTTCATTTTAAGAAAAAATATATAAACAGGTAAAAAAAAGGAAGAAATGCATCCAAATTAAAAGAATAATCAGCAAACAAGTTGTCAGTATTCATATGTTTATGTCCTTTCAAGCTTTTATGTGATTCTGTTTGTGTTACTTTCGCATAAGGATGAAATTAGAAGATATTCTTTAAGAGAATTTTTTTGTTTTTTTTGTTTTGTTTTTTTTCCCACTGTAAGAACATGGCCTTTATATCTATAGATGTTTTGACTGACTTAGGTGCAGTAAGTTTTGTGGACAGACTAGAATTTCTTTAATCAATCTTCCACATTTGAACATTAAGATAAAATTCAGTTTTACTAAAAGTTTAATTGCACTGAATGTCTTATTAGGGCACAAAAAGGCAAGATCTGCACATGTTATGTTTACTGGCCGCTTCTCAGTGTCTATCTTAGAGTCTACCTGACATATATTCTTCTGGCATGACAGAATAAATCAATATTTAAGGTATCCTTTTCTACTTGTTTGAACATTAGTTTAGAATTGATTCTTAGAGATAAGGAAATTCACCTATTTGAATGGTTTGGGGAACCATATGTATAACACCGGGAGCAGGTAATTATTCCTGATAAATAAGAAGAAAATAGATCATTAAATTAATGAAATTAAAAGGTGAAAAAACAATAGTAAGTAACCAAGAATTCAAGCAATTCCTAATAAATTGAAATTACAGCTTTCAGCATTGTATTTTTTTGAATATAAGATAATCTGTCTTAAAAAAATTCTTTATTCTTGCTTTTGCATTTTCTGAATATCTTCATTCACTTGTCATAAAATTTCAGGAAATAACACTCACTTGAAAATGTAATAATGATGACATATATAATGTTCACAAAATCTCATTACTATCATGTTGACAAATTCTAATATCAAATTGTTATTTACAAAAGCCTGTATTTTTAAAGTGCTCCTTGATATTCAGCTAAAGTGAAGAAATTCATTGTTTCAAAACAAACTGAAGTAGATTTAAAATCGAGAGATATTTTTCTAAAATTTACTTTAAATCTAACCCCATACCTCCTTAAGAATAGTCCATCGTAGAATGTACTTTTTCTAATAGTGGTTAAGAAAATGCTTATGAATTATTGCTCTGTAAATTAAGGATAAAATAAGAAAATTAATATTTAAAAAATATAACTTATTAACTGATAACAACTTTATGGGATGAATACACATTTTCTAAGATAACCTAAAATTTAATATTTAATTTTTGTTATATGTAGAAGTTATGAGAAAAAATAATGTTATTTTGTTCTAATCATGACATTGTAGAACTCAACAGATGTGTCTATGTTGACACAGGTTTCACACTGCTGAAAAAGTTTGAATGTTATTTTAAATATTTATGTTTCCCAGTGCTAATGACCAGTTAACTAGTTCTATCAAGTATACAGTTAGTATGGTTCAAATACCAGTCATTAAGAAATGACTGATTAAAACACTCAAGAGTAATGTGTTGTTTTTCATAAATATGACTTAAGAAGCTTAAGTGAGAAGGTTACTGAGGCTGTAAGTGATAAAAGAACAAGGATAAAAGAATGAAAATAGTAATAAGAACTTTAGAAAAAGTTTCTACTTGTCTATTTATCTATCTGTCAATCATGTATACATCCATTCATTTATCTGAAAATAGATATAGATTGGACACTGACAAAAGCAGTTTAAGTATTAAGACTATATTTATGACTGGAGAGTACAAGCTCATTGTTGTTAAACAGGAACAAATGACGTGTGGATTCACATCAAATTACCTGGGCTTAAACCACCTGCTACGTACTAACCAGAGCAATGTACTTAATTTCTCTCTATTTCTGTTTTTCTCTATAGAAAGTAGCAATAAAAATTGTCCCTAACTTAAAGTATTTTATTGCTTTTAAATAAATAGTTAGTAGAAATAGCTTACACAAACATAGCAATAGCTTCTATGTCTTCATTATCAATATTATCATTCTCTTTTCCTCATTATAATATTACAACAGGACTGTAGAATAAGATTGGTTTAATTTAAATCCCTAATGTTATCATTGTTTCTCTGTAATATTCAGCATGACTGCTACCTTCCATGTGCTTTGGTTTGCCATAATTCAATTGACAATTAGTAGTATCTTTCTTGTACAAATTTTTGGAAAATTTTATATAATATTGGTAAAATGTTTAGTGACATATTTGCACTCAGTCAATTGTAGCTATTTTGATATGATTACTAATAGTCTGCTAAACTGTCTTCATAATGCCTGTCTTCTGCAACTCTCCTTATCATTTTCATTTCTGCCAGAATTTTCTTGCTGAAAATAAATTGACCCATGTCAAATTGTTTCATAATTACCTTTAGGATAGGTATACAAAGGGAAAGAAACTAACATAAATATAATGAATTCCTTTGTGTCAGGCAATACGCTAAGCATATCATGTAAGTTACCTAATTTGGTCCTTACAACAGCACTCCAATGGAGGTAATTGTTTTCCCAATTTTAACTGCTGAGATGAAGAAACTGGAAGAAGATGAATCACGTTCTTCCAGCAACACTGCTGTCTCACTTACTAAGACTTATTCTTATGAAAAATCCCTTAGAGATTCTTTCCTCCTTGCAACCAACATTTTAATTTTATGAACTGAAAATAAATAAAAATGGAAACTGTAATCCCAGCACTTTGGGAGGCCGAGACAGGTGGATCACGAGATCAGGAGATCAAGGCCATACCGACTAACACGGTGAAACCCCGTCTCTACTAAAAATACAAACAAATTAGCCGGGCGTGGTAACAGGAGCCTGTAGTCTCAGCTACTCGGGAGGCTGAGGCAGGAGAATGGAGTGAACCCAGGGGGCGGAGCTTGCAGTGAGCTGAGATCGCGATACT
>NW_012107308.1:800353-814575 GCF_000951045.1 Mandrillus leucophaeus
TTTTTTGTTTTTATTTTTAAAAGAACTTTAAAATAAAAAAGCTGTAAAATTCTTATGCTTATATTTGGTATTGTAGATAAATTGGGTCACAGACCAGATTTAGGATATGTCTACAAATGGCATTAAGAATACCAAGGTACATTTGCTATCTCAGAAGACATAAAGACAAAACAAGTGAAAGTAATGTAAGAATAAAAAGACTCCAGATACATGAGTGAGTTCATATATTCACCACTTCTCTTCAGGTATGTGACTTTGATCAAGTCACATAACATCTCTCAATGCAATATTCTAATGAAAATGAATAGGTTAGTATAAATGAACTATAAGGGAAATATTCCAATTCAAAATTTGTGATTCCCTATTAGTCTCTGAAAACTACTGAAATATTTATGGGAGAACTTCTCACTTAGGCAGGTATTGAAACATCAGATGAATGATAAACCTTAAGAAACTATGATATAACCTTTGCAGTACATAACAGGGCAGGGACGTAATAAAAAATTTAAAAGATGACAATAATGCTGTAGTTATTAAGTGGTATAAATACCATAAGATACATGTTATATTATTAGAAATGATTCAAAATCTGTTACATATAATCACACTGTAGCTTATCTATAAATAAGTAAATAAATACTACATTAATTTAAAACTAAAAATGCAAAACTGATAAAATATACTTGATATGTCATTTTCCAAATATTCAAAATTAAAAAATGTTGTTAAACGACTCTTATTTTAACAATTTTCTTCCATATACTTACATATATCATAGTTTTTCTTTTTAAATAAAATTCAGATGCTGAAAACTTCACTCAAATTTTTTAAATCTATTAGTTATTGTGGATAAATTAAATTTCAGAAGATAACATAATCACCTAGAAATCTGGGAACTATATGACTACTAAAAATTGAGCAGGACAGATAATCAAATTTAAAAGTGTTTAATGAAAACAAGTATATTGAATGAATTGTTTAAAAGAAATTTGTTATTATACCCAGCTAAAAGTTCACGGATAACACTGACTTTGGGAATCCTATTATTGATTATCTCAAGTGAGTTTACAAAGAATAAGTTTGCTTGTTTTCATTTCTTAGCTTTATCTCTAGATTGGTATTATTTTCAAACAGTGCCTCCTCTTACAGCAACAAAACTACACTAGTAGTTACAGAGCTGATGTCTTCTCACATTTAAGTTCAATAGGAAAGAGTAATAATACATTTTATATTCCAGAAAATCCCCCCCAAAAGTATTGATATGGTTTGTATGTGTCTTCCCTCCAAATCTCATGTTGAAAGGTAACCTTCAACACTGGAGGTGGGCCTAGCAGGAGGTGTTTGAGTCACTGGGGGTAGATCCCTCATGAATTGATTGGTCCCCTCCCAATGATAGTAAATATTGTAAGATGTGCTTGTTTAAAAGAGCCTGGTACAAGCTGGGTGTGGTGGCTCACGCCTGTAATCCCAGCACTTTGGGAGACCGAGGCAGGTGGATCACAAGGTCAGGAGGATGAGACCATCCTGGCCAACATGGTGAAACCTTGTCTGTACTAAAAATACAAAAGTTAGACGGGAGTAGTGGTGTGAACCCATAATCCCAACTACTCAGGAGGCAGATGCCAAAGAATCACCTGAACCCAGGAGGCAGAGTTTGCAATGAGCCGAGATCCCACCACTGCACTCCAGCCTGTGTGATAGACCTAGACTCCATCTCAAGAAAACAAAACAAAACAAAACAAAAAAGAGCCTGGTACCTCTTTCTCTTTCTTTTGCTCCCTCTCCTGCGATATGACAGACTGTCTCCCCTTCACCTTCTGCCATGATTGTAAGTTTCCTGAGGCCCTCATCAGAAACTGAGCAGATGTTGGTATCATGTTTGCACAACCTTCAGAAATGTGAGTCAGATAAACTTCTTTTCTAAATTACCCAGTCTCAGGAATTTCTTTCTAGCAACACAAAACAGACTAACACAAGTATCATTACATCCATTCAGTTCTTATTGGATCCTATGCCCATCCCTAGTATGAAACTTTGAGTCAGAGGAATGTTTCTTGATTCCTTTAGGCCAATCTTACCCTGTCTTCTCTAGAAGACGACTTCAGCCAAACACTTAAACATATGGGCCATTAATGGAGAAATTCTTCATTCTTCGGGAAACATAGATCTGCATATTGTTTCTGTTTACAGTCATTCTCTTAAGTTTATATAATCATGACTTTAAATATGCCCATTTCACTGAGAGCTCCTTAAATGAAATCGCCAGTAAAATTCTTAAATGAACTCCATTTTTCAAGTATGTAATATTCTGCCTACTTATATCTCCACATTTAAGACTAACAAATATGTCAAACATAGTATGTTAAAAGTGAAATTTATACTGCCACACCCCCTCACGCACCCTCCTCCCCTAAAGATAGAACATTTTCATTTAAGTGAACATCAACTTAATCTTACTATTTGTTCAGGCTCCCAAATTTGCTGTAAATTATTTCCCCAAAACTTTATCTCACATCCCAAATTTAATTAACAAACCTGTTTTCTGTTCCTACTCTCAAAATATAGCAGAATCTGCCCACTTTTACTCAACTGCACTTCACTACCCAATTCCACACCATCATCATTTCTCTCTTGAATCCTGTAATTACTACCACTGAATATATGTCTCAATATAATAAAATATATTGTGTCTCAAGTTTATACATATAAAAATGGATAAATCCATGATCCAAATCATAAATTATAGAATATAAATCACAAATCATAACATAAATCACAGATGACAGCAAATATATTTTTGTTTAGAACACAGCATCACTAAAAAAATGTGCCATGATTTACAAATCACAAAATTAATACTTGAAAATAAGCCACTACTTCTCAAGACAACCACGCAATCCAAGAACTTGGGGCACAAATGGGATACTTTCTCTTATTTTACTACCAGAGAGCATGTTGTTTTAAGAAAATTGTATTGCTTTTTTGAGAATAAAGGAGAGTGACAAGGAATAAAACATAACAATTGAGTTTTGCTTTGAATGCACAATTATTGCTAATTTTCTAGTCCTATTTTTTGGAGTGACTCCTTTCTCGCAGGTGTGTGGGTTATTGCTATCAATATCTATCATATCACATATGAATATATTAATATCTGTGATAATATAAATATGATAAACTAATTTTATTATCAAAATACAAATTTAAAAGAGTTTTAATTCAATTTTTATTACTGGATTTTAAATAAATCCATTACATATAAACATACATATTTGCATGTAAAAACTACCTTTTGAAACAAAAAAATTACTGAGGCAAGCAGAAATATTTTACATTGTTTCAAAACTCATTAATACCTGCCTTAAATACAGCTACATTTATGTATCTGCTTCTTCCTTCAATCTGTGGTATATGATGTTCTTGTTGAAGAATTTGATAATTTGGACTCACATACATATGTTATTAGGAAAATGAGAAAAATTGCAATAGGCATTTCAGATAATTGTGAATAGTCTCCTTTAATATTACACAAAAATTCCACAAGAGGTTACTTCTTAAATTGTATTTATAATTAGAAAAATTATAATTTTTATTCTGTTATATAAAATCAGTGAATCCATGTTGCAACTTTTTTCCTCATGCACACATTTTTTTAACAATTTTCACCTGTCATTTGAAAAGTATTGGTTTACAGAGTTGTGCACAACTTTCAAATCCCAACACACTGTATTATATGGTATTTTTGAGGTCACATTTATTGATATCATTCCCAATTTTGTCAGAAAAATATTTTCGCTGAGGAGCAGTCAAACATAAAATGTTGAATGCATGTTTTCTAAAATTCTAATTTTCTCTTGAAAACTTATATTGTTTTATTGAAGCGACAGGACTCTTCGTTATTTTTCAAAACCAAATTCTGTCAAATAATCAAGTAGGTATAACCACAAATTGTCTGTACATTATTCTTCAAATGAAAAGCATATAAAAATAGTAGCTAGTAAAGATCGCAAATCAAATAATCACACAAGTACTTTTCATTGACATGGACATTATATTTTAGTATACAGCACAACTGCTTTAGGCATACTTTTCATTATGTCACATAATATATTAAAATCCATTTACTCAAGGACAAATATTTGATAAAATGTATAATATTTACTGTTTCATCAGACATTCTTAAGTAAAAGTGGATTACTATTTAAAATACCATCACAAATATAACCAGGAACCATATTCATTAAAATTATTTGATGGCATCCAAATTATTTTATATGTATATGAATAAGATAAGTAGCCAACACCAAAGTAAATAATGAGGTGGGTGGAAAATATTAAGTTCATCATTAATGTCATGATTGACAATATTCACCTTGAGTTTTGGTAGATTCAATATATTTATGAATAATCAACACATACACAAACTGCAGACAAAAAGGTCTTGTTTTGTTGGTAAAAATTTACTGTTGAAAGTGTGGAATCGCTGAAATAATCTGAATATTAAAATAATGGATAAATATAACTAAGCAACTTTGTAAAGTAAAAAAGTTATCCATATATTAAACATAGCTTTGAAAAATATGTAGTGATACAATGCAGGCCAATAACATGTGACATTAAATACTTAAATATGAGCAGTGAGTGCATTACACATCTGGCAGATATCTGGCAGATTATAGAAGTTCTTATTGTTGAACTTTATTCAAACCGTTACTCATTTTCTAAAATGTTGATGTATCATGTTTGGTAATTATAAAAATAATTATGTGAGGGAATTTTCTAAGTGCAGAAAAAAATTACTTTATAGATAGTATTAATTTTATTAGTGTATGTTATGGGACATACATATAACTAATTTACATTTAATAGTTGTATGATACTTCATAGATGCTAAATACAGGTTACAGTATTTATGTATACACTAAAATTAGCATTATACATTACTTGAACTTATATAAAAATACTGGAGCTGATAAAATAGTATAAGTAATAATTGGAGCTTTGAAACTGTAGTAGCTATTAACTTTGATAAAATCATTAATAGCATTTCATGTTAAATTTTTTTGAATATGGACAATGTCACACAAAAGTAGAATACTATCATCAATTTCAAATTTCTTTTTTTTCCAGGAATCACATTTTTTTACGTAAGAAAGGGAAGACTACGCCTACTCCCTCCTTTATTAGGTGATAGCCTACAGTTCTGTAGGCTGTACAAGCATGGCACACATATCTTCTTGGTTTCTGTTGAGGGCCTCAGGAAGCATACAGTCATGGCAGAAGATCAATGGGGAGCAGGCATATTAGATGGCTAGAGAGCAATGTATGGGGAGATCCCACACTCTATTAAACAACCAGCTCTTGTGTGACATCATAAAGTGAGAACTTACTCATTTCATAAGAGCATCAAAACACTTACGAGGGATTCACCCCCATAACCCAAACATCTCCCATCAGACTGTATTTCCAATATTGGGGATCACATTTCAACATGAGATTTGGAGGGGACAAATATCAAAACCACATCAGTTAATAACAGAACAGAGAATATATTAGTATTTGGTTGATATTACTCAAATATGAGATGATTTATACAAGTGTTCTGAATAGAGAATAATATCTAAAACTTGAAGAAATTGGTGTGGCCAGAAAATCATGTACAGTGAAAGAGCCAAATGATTTCCAAAAGTTTTCAGCTTTTAGTTAGTTAGTCTAAACTAACTTTTAGATAGTTTCAATACGTATGTGTGTGTGTGTATATATATATATGCATGTATATAAAATATATTAATATTTTATTTAGGTTATATACATTTAACAAATAAAATATACAGACAGAATCTAAATCATTTTCCATATATTTATTGGCAGGAATAAATGTATAAAATGCACTAAAATCCATAATAGGATTGCAGGTAACAGCATGTTGATGTGATGCTATAAATAGCCATTTATGTCAAAAGAAATCCATGAGAATCTCTAATCTCCAAGTGAGGAAGTCCAGTTATCAAATTGCATTGCTATAGTAAAAGAATGCATGCTGTTGTAGTTTAAAGAACTGAAGAATGTTTACTGTGTCGCAGTTTTTTGGTTGTTTTCTCTGAATTTTTTCAAAGGGGCCTCTTAAATGGACATATCACATACACAGGAAATAAAGTAAATTACTTGTGGTAGGTGGTAACTTGCTTTTTGGTTCTTTGGTTTTTCCGATGCCTATTATTGAGGACAGGTTCTCGAAAAGTTATTAACATCTTTAAAACACGCATTGAGACCGGGCGCGGTGGCTCATGCCTGTAATCCTAGCACTTTTGGAGGCCGAGGCAGGTGGATCATCTGAGGTCGGGAGTTCAAGACCAGCCTGACCAACATGGAGAAACCCCATCTCTACTAAAAAAATACAAAATTATCTTGGTATGGTAGCGCATGTCTGTAATCCCAGCTACTCAGGAGGCTGCGGCAGGAGAATCGCTTGAACCCGGAAGGCAGAGGTTGTCGTGAGCGGAGATCGTGCCGTTGCACTCCAGCCTTGACAACAAGGGCAAAATTCAGTCTCAAAAAAAAAAAAAAAAAAAAAAATTAATAAAGCTATGGTAACTTTTATGTAAGTTTTTTCCAACTTCTTAGAAATGTAAATAATACTTACTTTTCTCTGCCATGAATGTAACACCAGAATTCCAACTGCTACCTTATTTGCAGAAATATGATATTCCTGTCTGATCACAGTGGAAGTTTAATACATTTTATTAAAATTTTCATAACATTTATTACAAATATTATTTGAATTAATTATTTGCATATTAGAGATCAATCTGATTTTAGATTATTTCCTGAAAACTTGTACTTAAAGCAAATAATTGCATATTTATATTTTCTCTCATATTTCCAGATGTGCATGTATAAGAAAAGTAAATTTCTTCTAAAAGTGACAAAAACTACATTTATGATTAGCTGAAAGGTACATTATGCAACTTTCAAAGAATGCTATAAGTATGTAAACATATAACTACATTTGAGTATATATGAATAAGTATTTTAAGTATATACATATATACATGTATATGATACAATAAAATATTACTGATGTTCTAGAAAACAGAAGTGTCTAGGGGAATCTTTTAGGTTCAATAACACTTCAAAATCTGAATAGAAAATCTGAAATTGATAAATCTTTTGTCTCTCAAAGCAATACCAGCCAATATAAATAGAGAAAATGTCTAACTTTATAATTCCTTTAATAGCCATGTTTTATTTTTTGAATACTTTAAATCTTCAAGACTTTGGATCTCACATATCTGACCTTCCCACAAGCAGCCCTCCAACGGCCTTTTTAGATCACCAAAAAAGGTCATATGGTCTCTGCTTTAGAAATTTAAAATGAGTATGTAATGCTTTGAAAGGGAAATATGATTGCTAATTATTTAAAAGGGATTGAGTAAAGAGATTAAATAAAAATTTCAAAAATTGAAGATTGAGTATAAGTTAAAATGTACAATAGAGTAACTTCATATTTCATTTGATATTATTGCTGACTCCATGAAAAGAGAATATTTAATACATTCTAATTTCAGCTGATATCATTAACTGGAAATGGTACATGGAGCTGAATTTTTTGGACTACTTAGGTTGTTAATTGTGCTAGATTTATTAAACGACCTAAAGATTCAATTTAAACATACTTACATATAAATCGGATGCTTTTAAACAAAATCACCATGATTTTTCTTATGTCTTTATGTTTGGTCAGGCAACAAAACCAGAAGGGAGAAGAAATGAGAAACAATATTCTGACAAGCAAAATTATATAGGTAATGCTACCTATATATGGCAAATATTTATAAAGCATAAGCTTCAAATTCTGTGAGATTCATGGACTACACACCACCTAAGATCCTACAGTTCAATAAAGCCATTTGTATCTAACATGGAATATAATTATTAAGACACCAAGACTTCAGACTTTTAAGAGGCTCTCAGCTAGCGGTTTATTAAAAATGATGTCACAATTACTCTCTTCAATTTTCTTAAGTTTTGCTCACATAACCAGTGACAAAGCAACATCTTAGGAAAATAGAAATTACATTATGATAATTTAGGGGGCTACTCAAAAGTGTCTACTTTATCATGCCTCATATAAATGCCCATGAATTTTAACACTCACAGCAGAGATTCTGAGGTTCATTTGATAAGAAGAGATAGGGAAATGAATAATCAGAGATTCAATTAATTAAGAATATTTTATGTAACAAATCTCACATTATGAAACCTAGAGACATTTTAAAGGAATACTGATACCCCAGCATTATGAAAATTCTGATTCAATTGGTTTGGAATGGGGCCCAGCTCACCCTTTCTCCCTTTCTTGCTCTCTCTGTGTCTCTCTCTCACATTTGCTTGCTACCTCCCTGGTAATTCAGGTGCATAGGGATATTTTTTAATATTCACATGCACCTTATAACTATAATGTGTCTTGATTAAGGATGAGGACAACAAATTAGTTTAGCAACTAATGGTATCATATGTAAAAATACCAAGAAGTACTAAAATCAGAATTCAAATTCATTTCTGCATGACTTTTCATACACGTTTGTACTTTTCATTTTTGTGCATAAGATTAATATAACTATGAAAATATTTGAATTTACAATCTGATTTACCAAAGACCTACAGGGGGTAATTATATAAATATTCTCCCTCTATTCTGTGATATTCACTGGCAATGACTGAAGGCTTTCCTACTAATAGTCGTCATTATTGTCATAAGTAAATACTGGTACTTAAAAATTGCTTATTATTTTGCACTTGGTAGTCTCTTCATTTGAAAGGAACACTGCTATGTGCTTGGTAGATTGGAAGCAAAAAGGAAAAAAAAAAAGAAGGAATAGTACTAAGCAATATTGTATTTTCTCTGCCCCATGGGTGACAAAGCAGACTTGAAGTGGGGTGCCTGCATTTCCTGGGGCTTCTATAACAAAGTACCATAAACTGAGGGGCTTACAACAACAGAAATGTCTTCTCTCACAGTTCTGGAGGTCAGAATTCCAAAATCAAGGTGTTGGCAGGGTTGTGGTCCTTCTGAGACTCCTTCCTTGCCTCTTTCTAACTTCTGGTGGTGGCCATCAAGCCTTGCTATTCATTGGCTTGTAGCTGTATGACTCCAGTCTCCCTCCATCTTCACAAGGTTTCCTTCCTGTGGGCCCGGTTTCACATCATCTTCTTACAAGGACACCAAGCATATTGGGATACAAGCCCACCCTGAAGACTTCATCTTTATTTTTTCATTGTGATGAAAACATGGATATGACACTTACCATCTTAGCCATTTTTTAAGTACACAGTATAATAATGTTAACTACATGTACATTGTTGGACAACAGATTTCTAGAACTAATTTATGTAGTAACACTGAAACTCTATACTCATTGAACTATTTTACTTTTCCCCTTCCCTAGTCCCTAGCTACTACCTGATACTATTTTCTGTTTCTAAGAATTTGACTATTTTAGAAACCTTATATAAATAGTATCACACAATATGTTTTTGTGTGATTGGCTAATTTCACTTGACATAATGTCCTCAAAGGTCATTCATGTTGTAGCATATGAATGGATTTTCTTCCTTTTTTTAAGACTAAATAATATTCTATCGTGTTTATATGACACATTTTCTTTATTCATTAATCCATTAACATGTAGGTTGCTTATGCAATTTGAATATTACAAATAATGTTGTAAAAAAACATAAATATGACAATATCTCTCCAATATCCTGTTTTTAATTCATTTGGATATATACCCATGTGTAGGATTGCTGGAACATTATGGTAGCTGTAAGTTTAATTTTTTGAGGAATCCCTATATTGTTTTCCATAGTGGCTGCCCCATTTTGCCTTCCCGGCAACAGTGCATAAGACTTCCAGTTTCTCCATATCTTTTCAAATATTTGTTTTCTTTTTGGTTTGGTTTAGTTTGGTTTTTAAAAAGGAGTATCCATCTTAACAGTTGTGAGGTAATATCTTATTGTGAATTTGATTTGTATTTCCCTGATTATTAGTGACAATTATCACATTCTCATATGCTTGTTGGCCATTTCTATATCTTCCTTGAACAAATGTTTGTTCAAGTTCTTTTCCCATTTTTAATATTTTGTTGCTGTTTTTGCTGTTGCTGTGGTTGTGGTGGTGGTTGTTTACTTGTAGGAGCTCTTTATATATTTTGAATTTTATGCCTTTATCATATGTATGGTATGCGAATATTTTCTCCAGTTATGTAGGCCGCTTTCCACTCTCTTGAGTGTTTCCATTGCCATGCAGAAGTTCTTAAGTTTGGTGTAGTACCATTTTCCTATTTCTGTTTTTATTGCCTGTGCTATTGGTGTCTTATGCAGGAAATTATTGCCAATACCAATGTCAGCAAGGTTTTTCTCTATTTTCTCTTCTAGGAATTTTATAGTTTTATTTAGTACATTTAGGCCTTTAATTCATTTTGAGTTAATTTTTATGTTTTTAATTGTCTAACTTGACTCTTTTCCAGGTAGGTATCTATTTGTTGGAAAGACCATCCTTTCCCCATTCTATGACCTGGCATCATTTTCAAAGATCATCTAACTACATAAGTGTGAGTTTATTTCTAGGTTCTCTATTCTGTTTCATTAGTCTCTATGCCTGTCTTTATGTCAGTACCATACCTTTTTGATTACTTTTACTTTATAATATCTTTTTAAATTAGTCAGTGTGAGAACTCCAGTTTTGCTTTCTTTTTCAAGATTGTTTTGGCAATTTGGGATCCTTTTAAGTTCACATTATGATTGTTAATTTTGCATGTCTCCTTGACCGGTTACCCAGAGAGTTCGTTGATGTTACTTCTGGGTGTATCTGTGAGAGTGTTACTGGAAGAGATTAGCATGAATCAGTAGACTGGTAAAGAAGATATGCACTCACCAATTTGGGTGAGCATCATCCAATGCCTTGAGAGCCTGAATAGAATAAACATTTAGGGAAAAGGTAAACCTTTATTTTTTCTCTTGAGCTGGGACATGCATCTTCACAGGCTCTCAGACATCAGAATTTATTATTTTTCCAAATAAGCTTTCTTCTTTATTCTTTTTTCCTCTTCTCCTTGTGAGATACCAATAATGAATACATTTATTGGCATGCTGGTGTTCCATGAGTCCTTTGGACATCTTTATGTTTTTCATTTTCATTGTTGTTGTTCCTCTGACTCCATATTTTTAAATGACCTATCTTTAAGTTTAATGATTTATTCATCTGTTTGATCAAGTTTGCTAATGAGTCCTTCCAATATTTTGTAAAAGTTTATATTCTCCAGAATTTCTATTTGCTTCTTTTTTATAGTTTCTATCTCCTTCTTAATATTTTTATTTTCTTCATGCATCATTTTCCTAATTTCATTCAGTTTTCTATCTGTGTTATCATATCATCCTTAGCTCCTTTAGAATAATTACTTGAAATTCCTTGTTTTGTATTTCATAGAACTGAATATTTTAGGAGCAGTTTTGGAGATGTAGTTTTTTCCTTGATTGGGTCATGTTTCCCTGTTTCTTTGGGTGTCTTTTCATTTTTTGTTATGATTCTTGCCTTTTTAAAAAACAACCTCCTGTCTCAGGCCTTATGAACCAGTTGTATACAGGGAAACACTTCCATAAATCAGACAAGCTAGAAATTCTGGGGACCTCTCAAATTTTTTATGGAGATTCTTCTTCTCTGGGCTTGGAATGCAGTTTCTGAATTAGAGAGGTTTGCAGGGGTGGTCTTCTTCCTCTTCCTCTTCCTCTTCCTCTTCCTCTTCCTCTTCCTCTTCCTCTTCCTCTTCCTCTTCTTCTTCTTCTTCTTCTTCTTCTTCTTCTTCTTCTTCTTCTTCTTCTTCTTCTTCTTCTTCTTCTTCTTTTCTTCTTCTTCTTCTTCCTTTTTGAGGACTTGTAGTTTCTTACTTCCCCTGTTGTCTAACTCTGGCATTGTAGATTCTCTGGTGCTGCAACAAACCCACTGAGCTCTCTTTTGTGCTCAGCAACCACAGGCACAAGTGTGTGTTTTTCCCATCAGTGCCGTGAAACAGATGAGACAGAAGTCACTTCCTCAGGCATCTAACCCCCAAAACTAAAACATCTGAAGCATGCTCCACTCTTTCCTTTCCCTCCTGAGGAAGCAGCCACACGCTGGGCTTATCCTCCTTAAATGTGAGCTGTTCTGCTTTGAGGGAGAGACAGAAAAATTTGAAATGAAACGTTGTTCTTGTTCCTTTAAATAAGGCTATTTCTGGATTTGAGCTTACCTGGTTACTATTAATACAAAAGTTATTAAGAAATTATTTTTAGGCAGCTAGAAAGGGTAAAAGAGTTCTCAGTGGAATTTTCCTTTAATAAAAAGCAGCCCCCAAACCATTTCTGTCCTAACAGAAAGCAGCCTTAAAAGTCAAGCTGCAGGTATAGATATGCAAGCTAGAGGCTTTCATATGTAAATGCAAACAGCTCCACCTAGAAGCCAGGTACATTAAATATGGTAGTTCCTGCTCCTTTTCTCTTGTCACCATGTGTGCAGGTGTCATGGCACCAGCCAGGTCAAACCACGTGTGTAGGTGTCATGGTGACGTTCAGGTAGAAGCCACATTCGCATAATAAAAGATTAGGGTGAGAAGGTTAGTCTTTTTGTGGACTATGTAAATGGCACACCTGGTCAAGCCAAGCCCCGGACCCTATGTAAAACAATTACTGCCTTCTCAAGCCTCTGTACAAAATCCACTGTGTTCTGTCCAAAACCTGGGGACGTTCTCTTGGACAACTTGCTTTCTCAGCATGAGGAAGCTTTCTCTCTCTTCTTTGTCAATTAAACTTTCTTCTCCTAAACCTACTCCTCATGTGTGTCTGTGTCCTGAATTATTTTTAAGTGTGAGACAACAAACCACAGGTAATTCCTCAGACAACAAAGCCGTTTCATTTGGGGAGTCTTTTGGGATCTGGATCAGAAGGGAGATCTAAACATTGGAGTGGTGAAGATGGAGCGAGCCTCAAATCTGTCCTTTCGTCTCAAGACTCTCTTTGAACAAATTTTCTTTCATAGAGAACCTTGACATCATGTGTGGGTGGGAGAAACACTGGAGCAACTGAGGATTTTGACCAAAGCACAACATGGTATTATACAAAGGCCTCCAACAGCCCATCTGGGTGTTGGTCATGGATCTCCAGATCACAAAAGTTTCCTTCTTTTCTAACCATGGTTGCTATGTCTTGTATCCTCTCTGTTTATGCAATGTGCAGGAAGTTTTCCAGTTCATGTAAACAGTTCTGTTGGGAAAATGCCACAATACTGGTGAGCACATGGTATTTCTCAGCCAACACCACCACCTAATGGAAATAGCAACCCTCTTGATGGCGTACATTGTAGGTCCTTTGCTTTAACACCGCAGCTTCCCAATTCTCTCTTTTTGTGCCGCTAGAAAAGCCCCTTCTATGAATGGGAAAGCTCTGCCTTCAACAGGAGTAAAATGTCCTGTGTAGCCAAATTTTAGTTCCAATACTGTCCCATCTACAGGAGAAATTAGCATTAGGCCTCTAGGTTCATTTCAGGCACCCATTCTGTCTCTAATTAAAACAGTACTTGATTAGGTAAGGGGATTTTAAGTTTAGAATTTAACTGGAACCATTTTCCTTAAGGGCGAATGCTTTAGCACATGCCGTAATAGCAGGCGACTAGCACATCCCCTCCGTTAAAAAAGCCTTGCTCAAAAGTGACTATTACAGTCTCTTCAGAGATCTATTTTTTAGGGAGCCAGGCAGATCACACAAGTATAGAAAATCAAAAGGGATTCACAGGAGGATAACTAAGGCTGTGTGGGTAAAGCGTGGTTAAATCCCATTACTTAGTTCATCCACTTCTATGGCTTGGAGAGCCACACTTGCAACCATGGCCAGGACATTTAACATGGTGCCAGGACTCAGGAACCAAGGAGAGAAAGCAATCAAGCTGACGCTCCCACTGTATTCCACTCCACCCTGGGTCACAGTGAAAGGAGGGAGACTAAAAGGACACTTTCATTCTCATTTATTTTTCTAGATAGGTAACAAATCAACTTCAGCTTGCACTCCTCTGGAGTGCACTCTGAAACACTGGTACTCCTTTAACTTCAGGACTTTGAAGCGAAAAGCAACTCATTTTCCTTTGCACAAAGGCATGGCATTTCTACTAAACCTTTGCAAGCATTGTAAGATCAACC
>NW_012107308.1:816050-824261 GCF_000951045.1 Mandrillus leucophaeus
ACCTAGAAGCCAGGTACATTAAATATGGTAGTTCCTGCTCCTTTTCTCTTGTCACCATGTGTGCAGGTGTCATGGCACCAGCCAGGTCAAACCACGTGTGTAGGTGTCATGGTGACCTTCAGGTAGAAGCCACATTCGCATAATAAAAGATTAGGGTGAGAAGGTTAGTCTTTTTGTGGACTATGTAAATGGCACACCTGGTCAAGCCAAGCCCCGGACCCTATGTAAAACAATTACTGCCTTCTCAAGCCTCTGTACAAAATCCACTGTGTTCTGTCCAAAACCTGGGGACGTTCTCTTGGACAACTTGCTTTCTCAGCATGAGGAAGCTTTCTCTCTCTTCTTTGTCAATTAAACTTTCTTCTCCTAAACCTACTCCTCATGTGTGTCTGTGTCCTGAATTATTTTTAAGTGTGAGACAACAAACCACAGGTAATTCCCCAGACAACAAAGCCGTTTCATTTGGGGAGTCTTTTGGGATCTGGATCAGAAGGGAGATCTAAACATTGGAGTGGTGAAGATGGAGCGAGCCTCAAATCTGTCCTTTCGTCTCAAGACTCTCTTTGAACAAATTTTCTTTCATAGAGAACCTTGACATCATGTGTGGGTGGGAGAAACACTGGAGCAACTGAGGATTTTGACCAAAGCACAACATGGTATTATACAAAGGCCTCCAACAGCCCATCTGGGTGTTGGTCATGGATCTCCAGATCACAAAAGTTTCCTTCTTTTCTAACCATGGTTGCTATGTCTTGTATCCTCTCTGTTTATGCAATGTGCAGGAAGTTTTCCAGTTCATGTAAACAGTTCTGTTGGGAAAATGCCACAATACTGGTGAGCACATGGTATTTCTCAGCCAACACCACCACCTAATGGAAATAGCAACCCTCTTGATGGCGTACATTGTAGGTCCTTTGCTTTAACACCGCAGCTTCCCAATTCTCTCTTTTTGTGCCGCTAGAAAAGCCCCTTCTATGAATGGGAAAGCTCTGCCTTCAACAGGAGTAAAATGTCCTGTGTAGCCAAATTTTAGTTCCAATACTGTCCCATCTACAGGAGAAATTAGCATTAGGCCTCTAGGTTCATTTCAGGCACCCATTCTGTCTCTAATTAAAACAGTACTTGATTAGGTAAGGGGATTTTAAGTTTAGAATTTAACTGGAACCATTTTCCTTAAGGGCGAATGCTTTAGCACATGCCGTAATAGCAGGCGACTAGCACATCCCCTCCGTTAAAAAAGCCTTGCTCAAAAGTGACTATTACAGTCTCTTCAGAGATCTATTTTTTAGGGAGCCAGGCAGATCACAAAAGCATAGAAAATCGAAAGGGATTCACAGGAGGATAACTAAGGCTGTGTGGGTAAAGCGTGGTTAAATCCCATTACTTAGTTCATCCACTTCTATGGCTTGGAGAGCCACACTTGCAACCATGGCCAGGACATTTAACATGGTGCCAGGACTCAGGAACCAAGGAGAGAAAGCAATCAAGCTGACGCTCCCACTGTATTCCACTCCACCCTGGGTCACAGTGAAAGGAGGGAGATTAAAAGGACACTTTCATTCTCATTTATTTTTCTAGATAGGTAACAAATCAACTTCAGCTTGCACTCCTCTGGAGTGCACTCTGAAACACTGGTACTCCTTTAACTTCAGGACTTTGAAGCGAAAAGCAACTCATTTTCCTTTGCACAAAGGCATGGCATTTCTACTAAACCTTTGCAAGCATTGTAAGATCAACCCAGCCTTTTTTAACAGGCATATCAGACACGCCTACAGAGAATAATCCCCCAGAATTAAAGAAGCAACTTTCAAGGGATTCATTTGAGAATCCCCGTTATTTGGGGCCACCTCAAGTTCCCTTCTCATTACAGGACCTTAGGCAAATAAAGAAAGACTTAGACCAATTTTCTGACAACTCCAATAGCTATATAGCTTTTCAGAATTTAACTCAGATGTTTTAACTCAAATAGAAGGATATTATGCTGCTCCGACCCAAACCTTAACCACAAATAAAAAACAGGCAGCTCTGCAGGCAGTAGAGAATTCCAGAGATGAGTAACATATGTCCTATAATACACTAAAAGGGAAGAAAGGAGATAGGGAAAGTGAAGAAATAGCAGAAACTCCATTCCCAATAGGAAGTGAAGCAGTTCCTCTTGACAACCTTGGTTGGAACCCCAATGGCTCTGCAGATAAATTGAAAGAAAGGACTTTTAAAAATGCCTATTAAAGGGAATATGAAGAACTAAGGCCAAACCTCTCAATTATTCTAAACTGTGTATGACAGACCAAAAGTCAGATGAGAATCCTGCAGCCTTTATGGAAATGGAAAGATCAAAAGAGACACAAATAGTGCCCACCTCCTTATCCTCCAATTCAGTCAAGGGACAGCTCATTCTAAAAGACAAATTTATTGCACAGGCAGCTCCCGATATTAGAAAGAAACTACAGAAGCAAGTTATAGGAGAGCACCTTAGAGAAATTCCTGAAGGTGACCATTTTGGTCTTTTATAGTAGGGACCAGGAGGAGGCCTAGGAGAAAAAGAGGTAACTCAGGAGAAAAACAAAGGCTCTAGTAGCTGCTTTGCAGGATTACAAAGTCCAGGATCCCTGAGGTACATCGGCAGGTTGCTATCAGTGTGGCAAGCAAGCGCATTTTAAGGAGTGCCCAAAAAGCAAGAGGAAGCCACCTTGACCCCGTCCAGCCTGTGGTGGAGACCACTGAAGATCAAACTGACCCCAGAGGTAGAGGTCACCAGGTTCAGAACCAGTTTCACAGATGTTCCAGCAGTACTGATGGGTACCAGGGCTCAAACCCCTGACTTTAGTAGCTCAAACTGCCATGACAGCTCAAGAGCCCTGGGTGATTCTGTAAACTGAAGGAAGTAAAGTAGACCTCCTTCTAAACTCTACAGCTAATCTCTCTCTCTTCACTTCTCTAATCCCGGCCTCCCCTCTTCCCATAGCACAACCATAAGGGGCAACTCAGGAAAAACTCCAATCCAATATTTTTCTCAACCTCTTAGTTACAGTTAGGAGAACGTACTGTTTACACACGCCTCCAAGCCATTGTCACCATGGTTCTACTAGTCAGAAAAGCCTCAAAATTAGCCTTAGGAAATAACTGTTTATACCCGATGTAATGTGGCAAAATTACTGTCCTCTAGGGGGAGCCCTTAGCTAACAAACAACCAGTAAAGCAAGCGATGCATAAGGCAGGATATGCACTAGTCACTCTAAATAACGTCTCTCTCCAGGCACAAGTGCTCAATTAGTTGGACTAATAGCTCTTACAGAGCAGTTAAATTAAGCACGGGAAAGGTAGTTAACATTTACACTGACTCCGAGTATGCTTTCTTAGTTCTCCATGCTCATGCTGCCATTTAGAAGGAAAGACATTTTCTTACCACTAATGTATCTTCTATAAAATATCACCAGGAAATAAGGTTTCTTTATCCTGATTATTATCTAAGTTTTCCTTCCATAAGAAATATCAGTGATACATTATAGGGAACATCAAAAGTGCACAAATAAAGCAGCCAAAGAAAATAGGTTAGCTAATCAGGCATATAAGTGAGCAGCAAGGATGCTTTAAGTCAGCAGCACACTTCAATTCCTTCTAATCTAGGAAGGCTCCGTAAAACAAATTAAACCTCAGTATTCCCCTGCAGACATAAAATAGGCCACTTCTCAAGGGTATTCTTTCCAGCCCTCAGGATGGCTGCAGTCAGAGGATGGCAAACTCCATTTGCTAGCCTCCAGTCAATGGAAAGTCCTTAAAATTCTTCACCAACCTTTTGACTTAAGAAAGGATAAAACTTATCAGTGTGCTCCGAGATTGTTTTCAGGAAGAAAACCTCTAAATTGGTTAAGCTTGTAGCCTCTCTAGCTCACTTCCAACAGGAATTAACACAACTAGCAAAAGCCCAACCCCAATAAATAGGACCACTGTCACTTAACCCAGGACATTTGGTATTAGTGAAAACTCTCCTCTCTCTCTCCTTCCCTAAACCCAAGCTGGAAAGGACCCTACACTGTTCTTCTTTCAACCTCCTTGGCAGTAAAAGTTACAGGTATCAACTTTTGAATGTATCACACTCAACTCAAAGCCTGAAGAGCTGAGGAAGGAACCCCTGACAGCCCAGAGTAATGTCCTAAATATCGACGTGAAGAAATGAAAGATCTTAAGCTGGTAGTCATAAAAGATGAGCAACCGAGTGAACGCTACTCATCCTACTCAGTCCCACTCCTACCTTACCAGATACTTCTTTATCATTTCTACCTTTCCTCTGAAAATTCATTGCCAAATATTAGCACTCCTTTTTAAAGCATACTTGCAGAGAGATTTTAATTATACATGGGATTGCCAGTGAAACTTCATAAATCCCCAAAGGGAAATATATCTTGGCAAGTAAAGTTTTAAATGTAAATTATTTTGTTATACCACTCTTGCAGTAATTGTT
Organism: Mandrillus leucophaeus; assembly: GCF_000951045.1. Taxonomy (NCBI): domain Eukaryota; kingdom Metazoa; phylum Chordata; class Mammalia; order Primates; family Cercopithecidae; genus Mandrillus; species Mandrillus leucophaeus. Next base: position 820,513 of record NW_012107308.1, read on the forward strand.
ATACTCACCCTACTATTTGCAATAGAACTATACACTGTGGCATCCACAATGTGAAATTCTGGTTGTAAAGCTCTACTTGCTATAATATTTTGCCTAATTATCATCTTTATAACAGGATTAATAATTGCAGGAAAGATTGAGTCAAGGTTGTTTTGCTTATAGCAAGAGTAATAGTTACAGACAAGAAGTGAGTGTAGAAGTTTTACTATGATTAAGTTTGATAGAACTTTTTTATTAAAGATTGGTAATATGGTGGACTCAAAGCTGTGAAAAGAAAATTATAAAGAAAGAGATTTTATATAAGGAAGGATCTTGTACGGCAAATTCTTGTCCTAAAAGTAAATGACTGGTTGCTTAATGGAAGGATGTGTAGGACAAGTCAGAAAGTTTAAGTATGTTGTAAGATTTTCTATGGAAGTCATGAAAGAATTTAATAATTAAATGAAAGGAATTGCCAGGATTAACACTAAAGTTAACTACCTGATAACATATTTCTCCCAACCATATTCCCAGTTATAAAAATGGCCTAAATCTAAAATTATTCCCTAATGGCAAGTCAAGGGAGACATGTATGGTTTTTTTCCTCCCAAATAAAGTGTTACTTGTATATTAATAGCTCTGGTATTCTACAGTGACATCTGGTGGAAGCAAACTGATATTACAATCAATTGATAATAACTGACAGGTATCAAACTCTACTGTCATAGTTATGGTCTATAATAACCCCACTAATAGTGGTAATCCTAATACTCGTTTTCTAGCCCTACAAAATTTGTCTCTTTTCACCTAGAAGCAAACTCCAAATGGTGCTGCGAACAGAGCCACACATGGACACGCCATTCTTCTGAGAACCCTTAGATCAGCCTCAGGAGGAGCCCCAACTGCTGTCTCCGCACATGATGGCCCTTTTAAGCAGGAAGTAGCCAGAAAGAATCGCCATCCAACACCTCGTAAAAATAGTTAGGGTTACATCTCCTGAGGGGAGAATAATACAGGAGTTGTTAAGGAATTATATTTAGGCAGCTAGAAAGGGTAAAAGAGTTCTCGGTGGAATTTTCCTTTAATAAAAAGCAGCCCCCAAACCATTTTTCCAACAGAAAGCAGCCTGAAAAGTCAAGCTGCAAAGCATAGCAAGCTAGAAGCTTTCCTATTTAAATACCAGCGGCTCTACCTAGAAGCCAGGTACATTTAATATGGTGGTTCTTGCTCTCTTTTTATTGTGGCCACGTGTGCGGGTATCATGGCAACGGCCAGATGAAACCATGTCCGCAGGTTTCATGGTGACCATCAGGCAAAAGCCGCATTTCCATAATAAAAATTAGGGTGGGAGGGCCAGTCTTTTTTCGGGGATGTAAATGGCACACCTGATCAAACCAATCTCCTGATCCCTGTGTAAATCAATTACTGCCTTCTTAAGCCTCTGCACAAAATCAATCACGTTCCGCCCCTAACCCAGAGCCCCTCTCTTGGGCAACCCACTTTCTCAGCATGAGGAAGCTTCCTCTCCCTTCTTCTTCTTCTTTGTCTATTAAACTTTCCACTCCTAAACCCACTCCTCGGGTGGGTCTGTGTCCTAAATTCTTTCTCAGCGTGAGACAACGAACCATGGGTAATTCCTCAGACAGTGGAGCTGTTTCACTATGACTTCATAACTGGTTTCTGGAGTTCTTTTAAAGATTTTTTGGACACATATATGTTGCTAAGTCAGTGTTTCTGTGGGGCAGTGAGGTCTGCGGTTTCTTATACTAGCAAACTGCTGACATTATCCCTGAAAAGAGCTTACTTTTTTGTTGTTGTGTTTTTTCTTTTTCTTTTTCTTTTTTTTTTTTGAGATGGAGTCTCGCTCTGTCGCCCAGGCTGGAGCGCAGTGGCACAATCTCCACTCACTGCAAGCTCCGCCTCCCGGGTTCACGCCATTCTCCTGCCTCAGCCTCCTGAGTAGCTGGGACTACAGGCGCCCGCCACCGCGCCCGGCTAATTTTTTGTATTTTTAGTAGAGACGGGGTTTCACCGTGGTCTCGATCTCCTGACCTCGTGACCCGCCCGTCTCAGCCTCCCAAAGTGCTGGGATTACAGGCGTGAGCCACCGCGCCCGGCCAAAAGCTTACGTTTTTGATATCAAAACCAGATTATTCATGTAATACTATGACTTCCATTATTTTGTATGTATACATATACATTCAATTTTTTATTCATTCGTAATTTCCTGATTGTGAGATAAATGGCATTACATTTTTCAAGAATGTTAAATAGACATGAGCCTTTCATTTATATCGCTACTCAGTGAGTAATGATAACTGACAACATTGATGCAATTACTATTTATTGCAGTGATAGAACTTCCTAAAAACCTATTGGGCTTGTTCAAATTCTAATAAGCCTATGAAACACATCGCATATTAAAATTATCAGTCAATGAAGAGCAGGTGAAGAAATCCAATTGAAGAAATGACCAGCCTCCAAATTAAAAATCACATTTTTTTCAAAATTGATTAGTTTAATTAAGTAGCATTTTTACCTTTGGAGCCCTGAGGTTTGAGAACCTGATGAGCACATCTAAGTTTTAAATATTCCAAAATGTTAGCTTATAAACTAACATAAATCTCGAAAGAATTATGGAAATAAACTAACATAAATCTCAAAAGAATTATGGAAATATTTGGGAGAAAAAAGATGACAATTTCGACAGAATGAGAGGAATTAACTTGTACACTTTTTGGACATCAAATTAAAAATTAAATTTTTCTTAGGTAGTCCTCTTGCCTTTCTACTTCTCTTATTCTACTGAAGTTACCAAACCCCCGCCCCAAAATGTTGCTATCTTCTACCTTCTTTTCCCCTTTAATGGAAACCTTGTAATTTCTAATGCCTCACTTGCTTTCTCTTTTACTTACCTTAAGACTATCATATAATTTAGACATTTATTTTGGTTTTCCTAGTATAAGATTATTATATCATACAATTGTGTGTTTTTATGAATTCGCTTAACACATATTTTGTCTTACTCTTAAACAATGATTTGAAACGTACTATACATATTGTACAGGGTACATACATTATGGTATAATGTGCATTGTGCATATGTTTTCAAATTCCAAGTCTGTAAACATTCTTTCCAGAAAGAGAAGACGCTGGCTCTAGTCTCTCTAATAGTCGTCAAGTTCATATTAACTATATTTACATCTCATCACATCCAAAACAGGGCCATAAAAAAACACATTTGCTATACGATGCTCGATGTGATGATAATAGATTTTAGGCAGAGAAAATTAAAAATTACAGTCTTATAATTTTGAACATGATTTCTTATCTCAAAATTTATTACATAACTGCTGTAGTCAAGCTGTTATATATGAAATCTATGCTTTCCTAACATAACAGTGTGTAATATAGTATTAATCACTGAAGTTACTTTCAGTTGCATATTTTGATTAGATTTCAATTTTTTAAGCTACATTAAAGTCTCTAAACCATTTTTAGATTCAGAAACTTTAATTTAAATATATACGTTTAGGAATTTCTGTTTCTGCTACTTATGAAGACCTTAGAAGGCATCACTTTCATCCTTCCTTCAAGCAAAAAGAAAAACTGAACAAACTAAAAATCAAAAAGCATTCTTAAGTGCATCAGAGAATTAAGGTTTTGTAACAGACTGATTCTCTTAAAACTAGAGAGACTTTCAAATACAGAAAGTTACAGCTCACCAGGAACAGAAGGTGCTAGAAGAGGAAGAAGAGGAAAACTTAAAC
>NW_012107308.1:825345-827498 GCF_000951045.1 Mandrillus leucophaeus
GCAGGAGAATCCCTTGAACCTGGGAGGCGGCGGTTGCAGTGAGCTCAGATAACACCATTGACTCCAGTCTAAGAAACAGGAGTAAAACTCCATCTCAAAAAAAAAAAAAAAAAAAAAGGGAAAAAAAATACCCTAAACAAGTTCCTTGATGATTAGTTTGATGGCAACAGAAAATGTAATTTTTGAAATACCAGAAAAATAAGTTTTTCTTATTAATACAAATTATAAATTCTAAGTGATTCAAGGAGTGAAGTTTCCTAAGGAAAATTGACAACATTGGCTGCTAATATGCCCTTTCTTTTTAAGAAACATGTACATTGCAAAATTTTGAGTGAATTATATTCTTTTAAATTTTTGGATGATGGTGGGTTTTATGTGTGTAAATACATATTTCTCAAAGAAAATAGCATTATTTGGAGTTGTCTAAATGGCACAGTGAAATCAGAGGAGTTAATTTCAGGAGGGTTGAATAAAAAAATTTATTCAATCACAAATTGTAAAATGAGGTTAATATTTTTTCTTTTATTAAAATATATGTTTTTAATTGTCATTGCTTTTCTTGGAGGTAATCACTATGCTTTACCTTGTGAAAATTATTTTTATGCTTTTTTTGTTTAATAGTTGTATGCATCTCTACATAACAAAGTTAAGTTTTGCTCAATTTAAACCAATGTGGATACAATCTTAATGGATGTATTATATTTGATGTCTTGTTTGCTTCATATTATGTTTTATAGGTTAATCCCTGTTATAATTTATAATTTTTAGTTTTCATTCTTGTCTGATATTTATTATATGTATGTAAAATATTTATTTTTCAGTTTTATTCTTTATGGACATGATTATTACAAACAGTTAATTATAGACATTCTTAAACATGAACACTGGAATGAAACATTTTTACAAGTAGAAAGAAAATTGTATAGATAAATGAAAATTTATTCACTGAGAGACCTACTTTTTAGAGTGTAAATGTGTATATAATCATCTCTTAACATTTTAGAAGCCTACTGTGTACAGACTTACAATTGTTCAAGGGAAAATATTATTATTGAACAAAAAGCTTTGGCTTACAGTTCAATGGTAATGTTACAAAACTAAAGATCAAGATAAACTATGGATTAACTCTTTTTGCCCTTTTTGACCTTAGCACTTCCTCTTGAGCATCTAGACTAAAAATGGTAGTCTCGCTGGTCGCCAATTGGCAATTGAGTTTTTGGGGGCTCTTCAGAAACTAATGTCAAAATTGACTTTGCTGTTCGATAGCACATTGTTTGAAATAAATGATATATTTATGGATTTGGCAAATTCACTTGGTCCCCACAACTGTATACTCCTGAAAGTCTGAATATTTTCTTATTTGATTTTGTATTGCTATAGCCTCTGTTAGACCAAAAAGAGTAATCAACAATTATTTTTGAGATAATGTATTCATTTAGTCAAATTCATTTAGTCAAATAATAAAATCTATAATATTTATTTACAAGAATTTATAAATATTTTTTTAAATCAGTTTCCTTGAGGCTTCAGGTGCAAAGCACACAGTATGAGAGCCAGGAAATTGACAAGGTTGTGGAGAGGAGGAAAACTACTATTAATATGAGAGGTGCGTATAATTTTTATTTGTGAGGGAATAGCCTGCTGACAACTTTGATGGTCACTGAATGTGTGTAGGGAATCTAAGTAAACATGATGAGACATAAAATATTTGGACTACATCTGAAGTTGCTAAAGTAAAAGTTCATGCTGGATGCTTTTTACAGTCTCTTTATGGCTTTCTGATTTTTACCACTTTGGAGCTTTTTAGATTTCTTTTTTGTCGGTGATAGATTGTGATGTCTGCCACAAACACATTTACCTGAAAAGTGAGATAGAGATTATTTAACAGGGAATTTTATATTACTCTTTCCATGACACATTTATTTGCGTCATCTGTTTTTATACTAACTAAACATTTTAACCAGCAGCTATTTCTTTCAAAAGGCCCAAAATAGCTCACTGAACTAATATCCACCATACCTCATTATTGTCCGTCGGATTTTGAAACCCATAATATGTATGTAATATTTTTACCCCTTAACTACAAAGAAAAAAATGTAACTTTTTCTAAATTATGTGATTTTTCTACTGTCCTTTTCATGGTTATATGTATA
>NW_012107308.1:829103-890847 GCF_000951045.1 Mandrillus leucophaeus
TTTTCCAATTCTGTGATAAAAGTCAATGGTAACTTAATGGGGATAGCATTGAATCTATAAATTACTTTGGGCAGTATGTCCATTTTCACGATACTGATTTTTCCTATCCATGAGCATGGAATGTTTTTCCATTTGTTTGTGTCCTTTCTGTAGGGTCCAGGCCTACAGTGCCTGTGGGTTTTTCTCCTCATGTGTGGAGATGAGAAATTGAGAAATAAAGACACAAGACAAGGAGACAGAAGAAAAGACAGCTGGACCCAGGGGACCACTACCACCAAGATGCAGAGACCGGTGGTGGCCCCGAATGCCTGGCTGCACTATTATTTATTGTATACAAGGCAAGGGGCCAGGGTAAGGAGTGTGAGTCATCTCCAATGATAGGTAAGGTCACGCAAGTCACGTGTCCACCAGAAGGGGTTCCTTCCCTATTTGGTAGCAGAGGCGGAGAGAGAGAGGGGACAGCTTACGTCATTATTTCTTCTATGCATTTATCAGAGAGATCAAAGACTTTAATATTCTTACTAATTCTGCTACTGCTATCTAGAAGGCAGAGCCAGGTGTACAGGGTGGAACATTAAAGTGGACCAGGAGTGTGACCACTGAAGCACAGCATCACAGCAAGACATTTAGGCCTCCAGATGGCTGCGTAGGCTTGACTGATGTCAGGCCTTCCACAAGAGTTGGTGGAGCAGAGTCTTCTCTAACTCCCCCAGGGAAAGGGAGACTCCCTTTCCCAGTCTGCTAAGTAACAGGTGCCTTCCCAGGCACTGGCGCTACCTCTAGACCAAGGTCTGCTAAGTAACAGGTGCCTTCCCAGGCACTGGCGTTACCGCTAGACCAAGGAGCCTTCTAGTGGCCCCATCTGGGCATGACCCCTTCAGCTCCTATCTCTGTATGGCCTGGTTTTTCCTAGGTTATAGTTGTAGAGCAGAGATTATTATAATATTAGAATAAAGAGTAATGCTACAAACTAATAATTAATAATATTCATAGGTAATCATATCTATATTCTATTGCTAGTATAACTGGTCCTGTTCTATATATTTTCTTTATTATACTGGAACAGCTTGTGCCTTCAGTCTCTTGCCCCGGCACCTGGGTGGCTTGTTGCTCACACTCTCTTACTTCCTTGAGCAGTGGTTTGTAGTTCTCCTTGAAGAGGTCCTTCACATCCGTTGTAAATTTTATTCCTAGGTACTTTCTTCTCTTTATAGCAATTGTGAATCGTGGTTCACTCATGATTTGGCTCTCTCTCTGTTTATCTATTATTGGTGAATAGGAATGCTTGTGATTTTTGCACATTGATTTTGTATCCTAAGACTTTGCTGAAGTTGCTAATCACCATAAGGAGATTCTGGACTGAGACGATGGGGTTTTCTAAATATACAATCATGTCATCTGCAAATGGAGACAATTTGACTTCCTCCTTTCCTAAATCGAATAGCCTTTATTTCTTTCTCTTGCCTGATTCCCCTGGTCAGAACTTCCAATACTATGTTGAGTGAGCGTGGTGAGAGAGAGCATCCTTGTCTTGTGCTGGTTTTCAAAGGGAATGCTTCCATTTTTTGCCCATTCAGTATGATATTGGCTGTGGGTTTGTCATAAATAGCTCTTATTATTTTGAGATATATTCCATCAATACCTAGTTTAATGAGAGTTTTTAGCATGAAGGGCTATTGAATTTTGTCGAAAGCCTTTTCTGCATCTATTGAGGCAATCATGTGGTTTTTGTCATTGAGTCTGTTTAGGTGATGGATTACATTTATTGATTTGCATATGTTGAACCAGCCATACACCCTAGGGATGAAGTCGACTTGATTGTGGTGGATAAGCTTTTTGATGTGCTGCTGGATTTGGTTTGCCAGTATTTTATTAAGGATTTTAGCATTGATGTTCATCAAGAATATTGGCCTGAAATGTTCTTTTTTTATTGTATCTCTGCCAGGTTTTGTTATCAGGATGATGCTAGCCTCATAAAATGAGTTAGGGAGGATTCCCTCTTTTTCTATTGTTTGGAATAGTTTCACAAGGAATGGTACCAGCTCCTCTTTGTACCTCTCATATAATTTGGCTGTAAATTCATCTGGTCCTGGACTTTTTTTGGTTGGTAGGCTATTAATTACTGCCTCAATTTCAAAACTTGTTATTGGTCTATTCAGGGATTCGACTTCTTCCTGGGGGGTGTATGTGTCCAGGAATTTGTATATTTCTTCCAGATTTTCTAGTTTATTTGTGTAGAGGTTACCTTTATCTTAATAAAGGAATACTCAGATTTCTTTGTAAGTCTTGCTTCATTATAGGTTGCCATGCTGTTTCACATGGCTTTCAGTATTCCTCTACTTTAATCTGTTTTATATTTATCTCACTTAACCTTGCTGTAGTATATGCCAAATTGTTAATAGCTACCACGTAAAAGACACTCTCTAAGCACTTTAATATAGTACTTACTCAATCATCATGAAAACTCTGTGAAGTCTTTATAGAGATCATAAAAACTCTATGCAGTTTTTCAAGGGTGACAGTTGAAGAGAACTAAAATAATTTAGAACAAAAAATGGTTTCCATTTTGATTTTCTAACTTTAACCAACTCTAATTAATTTCATGTGATCAGAGTACAGTACTTTTCAAATTGCATTTATCAATTTGATAATTTGTGATGAAAATGTATGTTGATGATATATTAATAACCAAACAGCTGGTACTTGTCTTAGAATGAACATTAATATATACAAAACTGGCTGCTTTGATTGAATTGCTACTTTAAAAATAAATTTTAGATCTTTTATTTTATTTTATTATTTTTTATTTGAGAAAGCATGTGTAGGTTTGTTACATGGATACATTGTTTAATGGTGAGGTTTGTGCTTCTAGTGTACAAATTAAAAAACAGTGAACATTTCACCAATATATTTTAAATTATTTGTATAGCTTCACAATATTGGGCTTTATTTAGACAGCAATTTCTCTGGGTTCCTTCATAATATAAAGGTATTGTTCTTTTGTTGTTTGTTACAAGGCAACTTAGCCTTCCTGTTTCTGTCAACTAAGCACATGTCTTTTCATTTTTAGTCTCAAAGTTTCTGTATAACATATTGTAGTTTGCCAAATAATTTAGAAAAAAAAAATGAAAACATGGTAAGATGAAATGATGGAGCAGAGGTCATTTTTGTTATCAATCAGGACAAACTCCAGGGGCAACAGCAGCAGAACCCTTCTTTAATAATAACCAACTACATGTATCTGGTCTCAAGCACTGTGCAAGGCACATTAGAAGAAACAAAACTCCTTAGCAATACATAAAGCATTGATACAAAGGATACTAACATATATTTTGTATAAACCTGAGAAAAGTCTAATCCGCAATGTAAAACAAATTAGGATAGCAGTGTCCAATTTGATTCCAAGATTTTAGAAGCTATGCATTCCCCAAGAAACACTCATATCATATTAGTAACTGAGATTAGGAATGAAATTGAAACACTTTTTAATTTGCTTGTTTATTTATTTTTTAAAAGGCTATTTGGTCACTGGTAATTATTTTAATGCTTAAAAAATAGTTCATGTTCTGGTGAGGATGAGGAACAACTGTAATCTTCATTCATTACTTCTGGGTTGCAAGACAGTATAGCCACTTTGGAAAACAGCTAGCATTTTATTTTATAATATATTGTGCACTCACCATATGACCCAGTAATCTTACTCTATTTACCTCAGGATAATGAAAATGCATATTCATACAAAAATACGTTTGTGAATGTTTAAAATGCCTTTATTCACAGTTACCTAAAACTGGAAGTTACTGAGATATCTTTCAACTGTTAAATACATAAACAATACTGTTTCACATGTATGTAATAGAACTCAGCCACAACAAGGGGGAACAAACAGAAACTATTGATCAATACAAAAATATAGATGAATTCCAAATGCATTATTATATGTGAAAGAGGCCAGACATACAAAAGCTTCCTACTACATGATTCCATTTATAGGATATTGTGAAAAATGACAAAATCGTAAGGACAGGGAACAAATCAGTGGAGGTGGGAAAGCCACCAAGAAGCCTCAGAGTGCTGATGCCTGGACCCAGCAAGAGGTTCTGCGATGCTCCGTTTTGATGCTGATGAAGGGCTAACAAGAGCCAGGAGTAGAGAGAGAGAAAGAGCAGTTAAGCCCCTTCCAAAGATCTTCCCATCTCCAACAAGCACTTCTCACTGTCAGAATTTAACTGGTGGTCTGGAAGGGTATCTGGGAAATATACTTTTCAGGGATCTCAGCTCCCTACCCTTATAAATATAACAAAACAAAAAAGAATGGAGGGAAAAATCACAGAAAAGTGACCTTTATACAATGTTATTTTCTGTTTTCTGGAGACTTTGAAAAAAAAAAAAAAAACCAGCATCAGTCAATATCACCCTACAACAATGGGAGAAGATACATAGATATAGAGATAGAAATATTTACGGATACTTTACTATACATATATGTATACAAATTTATTTTTTTATTAGTTGGAAAGAGCATTCCTAATTTAGATATAAGTTTAAATATCTAAATTATATTATTCTGCAGATATGAAGAGAATACATATTTTCTTAGCGCTATATTCTCTTCACAATATCATGTCACAATAATACTAAATATTACTGTTTAGAAAAAAAATTATTGATAGATTTCTAACCAAACTGTGATGTCATTGATCCAAATGCCCAAACCTATCTGGAAACCATTTTAGCTGACATGGAAATTTGGTGTACTATAAGTTTTTAATACTTAGATAAATTAGTCCTTGGAATGTGTTTAAATTTGCTTTTCAAGAAATAGGCATAAAATTGGCTGGGTGTGGTGATTCATGCCTGTAATTCCAGCACTTTGGGACACCGAGGCGGGTGGATCCCTTGAGGTCAGAAGTTCGAGACCAGCCTGGCCCACATGGTGAAACCTCATCTCTGCTAAAAATACAAAAATTAGTCAGGTATGGTGGCAGGGCCTGTAAACGCAGCTACTCAGGAGGCTGAGGCAGGAGAATCGCTTTCACCTGGGAGATGAAGTTTGCAGTGAGCCGAGATTGCGCCACTGCACTCCAGCCTGGGTGACAAAGCAAGACTCCACCTCAAAAAAAAGGCATAAAATTGAAAGACAAAAATGTGTAAATGAATGTGTAGTAACTCAGTAACTAAGGTAGCAAGAGAGACTGATTTTGTATTGTATAAATTTAAGGAGTACCACACAATGTTTTGAGATACATATCCATAGTGAAACAATTACTACAGGTAAGAAACTTAACCTATCCACCACCTTCTAGAGCTAAATTTTTTGTGTGATAAGAGCTCTTAAAATCTACACTCAGCACATTTTCAATACACAATTTAGTGGTCTTATTAACCAAGTAAAAGCCATATGTATTTATAACGGAAGCACTGGGATCCATTAAATTCATATTCTCTCTTATGTCCCTGGGATGTCTTTTCATCACTGAGAAAGAAACAGTGCTTCTATTTCTACCTTAAATTTCCTCTCCTATTCCGAATTATGAAAAATCTTACATATGCAGTTACCCAATTCATCAATCATAAGAAGTTGTTTTGTTTTCACCCCTGCAAAACCAGCTTAAAATAAAGTTGAATTATGATGCTGACAAATGGACTGCCTTTAGAAACTTCTGATGTTAGTTCACTATAGTGAAGAGCAAACATACACAAAAGTGCGTTAGTGACCACTGTAGAGTCCTGTAATCATATCTGGGTTATTCTGCACTCAAGTTTTCTGCCTGCAACATCGATGAGACAAACTCTAAATTAACTGTAAAAGAAAACTACGTTTCCTGATCCTCTAACTCTTCCCACCCTCCACCCTCTGATAGGCCCCAGCGTGAGTTGTTCCCCTCTATGTGTCCATGTGTTCTCATCATTTAGCTCCCATTTATTAGTGAGAACATGCAGTATTTGGTTTTCTCTTCCTGTGTTAATTTGCAAAGACTCCGTCTCAAAAAAAAAGGAAAGAAAGAAATAGGCATAAAATTGAAAGGCAAGAATGTCCATCCATAGACGTTCCATCCAGCTCCATCTATGTCCCTGAAAATGACATGAACTCATTCTTTTTTATGGCTGCATGGTATTCCATGGTGTGTATGTATAACATTTTCTTTATCTAGTCTATCTTTGAGGGGCATTTGTGCTGATTCCATTTCATTGCTATTGTATACTACGCCTAATACCTGGGTGATGAAATAATCTGTATAACAAGCTACCATGACACAAGTTTACCTGTGTAATAAATATGTACACGTACCCCTGAATTCAAGAGTTAAAAGAAAAAGAAAAGTATTTTTGAACAGTTTTTCCATCTTGTATTTTCTGTAAAAGCACTTATTTTATTTTTTCTGCCACTGAATTTAAATTGCTTTTAATAATAATTTATGAGTAAAACCATACTAAACTTAATAAAAAGAGCCTGGCTCTATGAAAATGTATATCTAAATAAAAGCCAACATATTTTAAGTGACTAAGTTATTTAACAGAAGCATTGATTTATACAATATTTAATTCAGATAATAATTATAAACAAACAGAGGCAAAGAAGATGGGAACATGAACTCTTTTTTAAAAAGTCTTAGCATTAGAATAATGGAGTTTAATTCTTCAGAGGTAGAAAAAAAAGGAAAGAAAACTAGAAACTTCTCTTGAGATTAACATGAGGGCAAGTGAATTTAACTCAATATTCCTATTAAATTTGTTTGCATGACCAAGTAGTAAGACTATGATCTGAAATGTAAGAGTCTGAAATGGGGGTAAGGAAAGAATGTGTGTCACTCATCATAAACAATATTTAAAATGATAATCATAAATAAAATGATATTTTTGTGGAGTAATCAATGATAAAAATGCCTGAGGGATGAAAAAGTCTGTAATTTGTGGTCTATACAGTTTTTGAAGTTCATTTAACTATTTTAAAATGAGAAAAAATAGATGGGGATTCTGATTTCATGCATCTATCAAGTAGTTAGTGGGAATTAAAAATGCTAGGATGGTTAGTAGACAAGGAAATAGTATTAACAGTATTGACAGAGAACTAATTGAAAACCCAGAGAGGTAGATTGACAGAAAATAAAATTGCAAATAGGAGTAAGTGCAGAGTGAAGAGTCGGAGGTCTCTCTCTCTCTCTTTCTCTCTCTCTCTCTCTCTCTCTATCTATATAACACACATACATACATCTTTCTTAAAGATGGAAAGGTTATATTAAATTATATTAAATCTATCTATAGCCACGTGTAGACATTTATTATTATTATTATTTTTTAAATATGCATTTTTCCCATGGGCCTACAAGTTTCTTAAAGGCAAGGATAGGGTATGGCTTTGACCCATTTAAGTCTCTGTACCAAATATAGTTTGTGACAAATATTACACTCTCAATGGATATTTTTGAAATAATTAATGTAAAAAAATCACAAGTTTTATAAGTTTGTTGCTAGCATATTACCTCATGAAAACAAATGAAAATTCATGGAGACAGCTAGACACTACTGATATAAATTAAACATTTTCTGTTTTTGAAAGACTCAGATTTCAAAATTTTCAAGTCTTATGTTTTACATATATTTATATTTTCTGCTCTACACATATGTGATTTTATACACACACACAAACACACACACACACACACATATATATATGCACACACTTACCATTACAGGAAGTATGGTAAGTGCTATAAGGTGAAATACTAAATTACAATTGAATTAAAACAACACGATTACTTTCTTTTATGATATCAGGAAAATAATGGCAAAAGATAATATTAACGAGCAGTTTACTAATTTACTTAGTGGACTAGGTGGTCAGAAAAACATTAGATATCTAAGGAGAAGGATCAATACTAGGAGATAAAATAAATGTCAAATCTGGGTTATGAAAAATTTCTTGTGTCATTCTTTGACTTTTTCTTAATATCATATGCAAAGAAGACCCACAGAGACATTTTCAGATGACGAATGGCATGCATAGCTTTGCATTTTACCAAGAAGATACTGAGTATAAGGAAAATAAAGAAAGAGCAATGTGAGACTTAAGTTAGAGAAATCAGTTAAAAAACATTTAAATAAAGCATAAAAAATGATGATGCTTTTTTTATGTGTTTAGGACACTATCCTTTGATAATACTTTATCCTTTGATATTATAGAAGATCACAAACTTTCTTTCAATGATTTGTATCTAGCAAGAGAAAAAGAGTCATATATAGAAATGATTTGAAGCAGTTTAATATAGTGTGTAATTAGTGACATACCATGAATATCCCAAGATTTTAAAAAATTTTTGCTCATAACTTCAAATAAGTTATTTGCTTCAATCAAAACTAAGTTTGAGAAATACACTTAAAAAATTGTACTAACTTCAAGACTACTGACTGAAATGTTGTAAAATACAAAATAGTTTGTTCTATGAAAATAGTAAATATCATTATTCTATTAAATTATATAACATATCCTAGAATGTCAAATGACTTGGCTTAAATAGAGTTATTATTATCTTCTATTGTATGTCATGCCATTGTCAAGGTGAAAAGGAATAAACAATATAGTCATCTCCTACAAAATGAATAATAATGCCAAATAGATGCATTGCTATTATAAATGTTAAGAAATATCAAGCATTATTAAGAAAGTGGAACAAATATGATAAACTCACATAAATAATGTTTTAGAAAAATCACAGTGATCAGCTTTGATTATCATATATAATAAGCATTCAAATTACCCAATATTTCATTTATCAACAGTTTTATGGCATTTTATGATATTCTAATATATTACCATGATCACCTATAGTTTTAAAGTGAGTTAGCACTTTAAAAGTAGACACATACATATATACATACATACATATATACCTGCTTACATATATACATACATGTACATTTATACATACATACATATGCACACACACAAAAATTGGTTAGTTATCAAAATATCTTCCTTCTTTTCGGGATACAGTGTATTGTACACTGTGGTCAAATTCAGTCACCTCCATCTTAGGTAGAAGTCATTGCTAAATAGTAAACATTTATACATTTTTAGAAAATATCCACCCCAGCTCCAATGAAAGTTTATGTTTATTCTATTCCATACTGTAGTCATGTAGAGTTAGAGATTATTACTTTTCTATTTTTCACATCACAAAATAATGACTATAGTAGTGCCCTTTCTGTAAGAGTTGTTTAGAAGAGCAGGAGTCAATAAAAAATGAAATGCTCTCAAATGCCAATTGGTTGAACTTTTATATCATAAGCAATAGACATTATTTACCAATTCATAAGTGTAATACTTCACTAGCACTTCTCATTTGATGAATATACATTTTATTCTGAGAAAGCTGAGAGAAGGGCATCTAACTTAAAATGCTCAGATTGAATGTTCCTTTGGGCTAGGTCTCTAATTAAAAGGTAAAGTGAAGTTCCAATTTTTCTGGGAGGAAGTGGAAAGGATGGTATTCTCTGGGCTTTATTTTACCAATAAAGTATGAATATGTTTAACAAACATTTATATAGAACTTAGAATTATTGTGTAGACAATATTTCAAGCAATTAATAATATTATTTTATCTCATAAAAGTTCTATGAGGCAGGTATTTGTTATTCTAGGCAAACCTTTGCTATGATCTTATCTTTGAAGTCATCTCTGTCACAGCACCTTTTATATTGCTTTGGAAGGAGACCTATACCACAGTATTTTAAGTATGGCTTAAAGCAGGGATGATAAAATAATCATTTGTATATATTCAACAACAAAAAATAGATAAGTTAAATAATAATCTGTTACATTTATAAAACTGAATACTGGGGTAAAATATTTACTCATTGGTCAAATAAATAAAAAGTAAATTAAAATGGAAATTATATTCAATATGTGTAAACACAAAACTTAAAAAAATTCAATGTTGAGTTTAAATCATCAAGTATCACCCCATCTTTACTGTTTTAATTAGATGGTGGGAAATGTTACCCATTTGGTTACAGCAGTGATTATTGAAATTGTTGGTGTCAATATCACTTTACACTTTTAAAATAATTCAGAAACCCAACTTCAGTTTATGTCAGTTGTTAGTAATTAAAACTGTAAAATGTTTAAAAATACATTTGATTATGCAATTATTAAAGACATAAAAAAATTCTTAGTATAAGAACAATTTCAAATTTAAAAAGGACCATGTTTTCCAAAATAAAATAGAATTTATTGAGAAGAACGACAAAAATTTATATTTTTGCAAATTTCTTTAATATCTGATTTAATAAAAGAAATCTGGATTGTCTTTTCTGCATTTTCTTGCAATATGTTGTGATATTGGTTAAAAATTTCAAAGAATTCTGGGCTCACACAGATACAGTTGGGCTCACACAGATACAGTATATTAACAGCCTTTCATAAAATTGTGAATATTCTTTACTGATTCTATACCAAAATTGGCCAGCAGTTGTTTCTTACAGGATACTTGCACTGTGGCAACTGAAATAATACGAATGGTCTTTTAATACACTGCTAAAATAAAAAATATACATATATCTTGTACTTTAAATAGATCTTATGATTCATTCATAATTTTCAACCATAATGCATTGGCCATTTGGCAAATATTGGTTTGATGAGTTACACAGCTCTTCCAGATTTCTAGCACCCCCTTTTCATTCTTTCTTACACTTTCCCTTTTCTCTGCTTACACTACCCATGCATTCTTGTATATAGTGCACTTTTTTCTATTATAGCCCTTAGCATACTTATCATAGTTCTTTTAAATTCTTAATTTTATAATAGCAGTATCTGTCATGTTTGAGTTTCAGTCTGACACTTGCTCCATCTTCCATCTTTTCAAAGTATATTTTTTGTCTTAGTATCACTTGTCATTTTTCTGTTGAAACTGGACATGATACAACTGAGTAATCCCCATGGAAGGTTTTTTTTTTTTTTTTTTAATGTTTACCAGTTTATTATAAGGAATAGTACAAAGAATACAGATGAAGAGATGCCTAGAGCAAGGTAGTGGAGAAGAGCTTCCATGCCCTCTCTCCCTAGGGGCTCCACTGTCCGGGAGCCACCACTTGTTCAGCTATCCAGAAGCTCTTGGAATCCTGTTCTCTGCGGTCTCTATGGAGGCTTCATTACATAGGCAAGATTGATAATGTGATTGGTCAAAAATCACAGGGTCTAAACTAAACAGTTCCTTGATCTGTTCAGACTTTTCTTGACCTGTGTAGCATTCCTTCCTCTAGGATATGCGGCCCTGGCTGGACGCACTCTGTAATTAAGGTCTTTTGACAAACAATAGGATTAGAGTCCTGCCTTGGACAGGTTAAAGAAGAACAGAAGAAGGTTAGAGAAAGAGAGAGAGAGATTCTGTTTCCTGAGGCCTAAAGTACTCCAACATTATAACAAAGACTATGAAAGTTAGGAGCCAGGAACCTTGGACAAAAGTCAATATATAAATATATTACAACACAGGCCACCCCCTGGTTTTTGAGAGCAAATCCCTTACATCTAAAGAACATACAACTCAAAAGGCACTGCCACATTACTAGAAACCCATTCAGTCATTAATACTTAGTCTGGTCCTTTATAGTGAATGAGTATCTTTCAGTATAAGATCACTCGGCTTTGTAGGCTTCCTTTCAAACCTGTCAGGTTCCAAACGCAGGAGTCCCATTGGTAAATACACAGCTTCACACTGTCAGGTATCTGGAATAACTGAGCTAGGAAACTGTGTCATCTCTTGCTCTGAGACTCTTTTGAGTTGTTAATGTAGTATTGAATTTCCCTCAATTAATAATCCACTTATTGACTTCTTTATTCTCAGCTATGATTCCTTCTTCTCTCCATTATTATTCAAAATTTTTCACCTTTGAAATGGATATCATTAGAATTGCCATTGTGTTGATCTGTATTTAGACTGCAATACTAGTCTAGCAAGTACTTCCTCCTCAGACTACTCTCATTCAGATAGGGGGAGGTTACATAGGTACAGAATTAGTGAGCTATTTTAACCACCAGGTAGTATAGGTACCTTCATTATTAGCTCCAACTTTGCTAGACGGGGTGAAAGTGTAACCTACCCTCATTAGGCCTTTGGAAATTTTAAAATAATGTTTGAAAACATAGTTACAGTTTCTTGCTTAGAAACCATACCTGTTTCTAGCACTTGTTGTAGCCCTGGTCCTAGGACCACTGCATCAAGTAGAAAATTAAAAAAAAAAAAATAGGTAATTTGGGGAAAAAAGAACAAAATTGAGTCATTATACCAGATTTTATAGATACCTGGACAATGTTCTATGAACAGCTCTTGATTGACCAAAAAAGATTTTCTTGGTTTACTGACAGCAATTCAATGTGAATAGACAAAATTCTGTTTGAAAGTCTGTTACTTTGGTCAAAGAAGGTTAAAAACAGGTCAAGTCAATGGACTGAATTGAATGAATTAAACAGTGGTAGAATCCCTGTGTTGGGATTTTACTCACAGGGTACTCTGTGAGTAATGTACTCTCCCTTTGTCAAGAGTTACATAGTCATACTAGTATCCTCCCCACCCTCTCTTCCCCAGATCTCCCAGGAAAACAGAAAAATTTACTGGGGGAACACGTTTAATCCCACTCATGTTGAGTGTGAGCACCCATTCGTGAAGGTAAGTCAGCTCTTCATGTTTTCAATACCTCCTGTGTAGACAACCAGTGTTTTAATTGTTTGTTCTATTTCTCTAACAAACTACACTGAATAGGTTATCTCTCTCTCTCTCTCTCTCTCTCTCTGTCTCTCTCTCTGCCTCTCTCTCTGCCCACTGTTGGACATTATGAGATGTGTTCCTTGATCTGAAAAAATAATGACTGACCATTGGAATCCATGCAATATCTTCTGTTTTTTTTTTTTTTTTTTTTTGAGATATATTGGCTTGTAGTTTTCTGTGGGTTTTTTTTTTTTTTTTTTGTAATGTCTCTCTCAGTATTTACATCCTCTACTGGGAAAGCAAAGCCTGTCTGTGTCTATTCCTGTTAAGACCCGTTTGTAGCCCCTCAATGAACTTCCCATAGTAAGGCAGTAAATGCACCTCAAGTGAAAATCCTACAGTCCAAAGTCAGTTTATCTTATAGGTCTTTCCTGCTATGTTCATGGCTTTCCCACCAGGGAATCTGCCCCATAGCCATGGGCAGTCTGTGTCTCTCTCTCTTGCTGAAAATCAGAACAGTTCTCACTGGCACTGTGTACCTGAGATGGTACAAAAGGAACATTATCTATATTCAGCCTTTCTCTGCAGTGCTGCAGTACCCCCACATCCATTTATTTCATGTACCCAGGTGACAACCTTAAAGGAGCACACGAGGATACCTGCTTGTCAGTCCCAGTCACTTTCTGAGCCTGGAAGTAAATTATCCTGATGGGCATTGACTTATTTGATTTTAATGTTCAGATACATTTCTATAGGGCCATACACCATATGGACATTCTTTTAATAGGTCAGGCATTCATTGCCCTTCTGCCTGACTCTATGGCCAGTCCATTGGTCACTACCCATGAGTCAGTAAAATCCCAACACAGGGATTCTACCACTATTTAATTCATGCAATTCAGCCCACTGACTTGATCTGTTTTTAACCTTCTTTGACCAAAGTAACAGACTTCCGAACAGAATTTTGTCTGTTCACATTGAATTGCTGTCAGTAAACCAAGAAAATCTTTGTTGGTCAATCAAGAGTTGTTCATAGGACATTGTCCAGGTATCTATAAAATCCAGCAGCTTCTCACATCATTCCAAAGTCAGCCCTAGGATTAAAAAGTTCTCTACTTTTTAGTATTCTCTTTTTGCATTTTCCAGATAGCATAATCTTGAATAAACCATTTCCATTTTATTACAGTATTTTTCTGAGTACTGCTGTCCCCATTAGAATGTTTCTCTAACTTCATTCAAGACAGCATGGGTAGTTCAGGTGTCAAAATCATTTTACATCTTTCAGTAATAGGGGTTTCAATGAACTTCCCATAGTAAGGCAGTAAATACACCTCAAGTGAAAATCCTGCAGTCCAAAGTCCAAAGTCACTGGGAGGTGCTCACAGGCTTTTGCCATAAGCCCTAGTACACATTCCACAGAAGACTATCAGGTGGAGAATTCCTTCCTACCAGCACTCCAGGTTCCACTCTCCACTGTGTGGGCTCAGGCAATATTACTGATTCCCATTAAGTTTGTACAATTGAAGTTGCTTGAATGGTCGATTTACATGCCAGCTGTTTTACAGTGCTAGGTAGGGGAAACATTCCCCAGTCAGATGCAATGTCCATTTCAATAACACAGTCAGGTAAAAGAGGTACAACAAGAATATACCAACTTTTGTAATCTTATGAACCCTTACATTTTTATGTTCTGTTTCCAGAAACTTCTCTTTTCCACCCCCAGACCATTTTATCCTCTCTTGTACAAAAGGTTTTGGGTTCATAGCCAGGGACTGGGCCAAGAGACCCTGGCCTCTTTGTCAATTTTTACCTTGATTAACCAGTCTAACCACTATCCCTAGGCAATTTCAGATGCAGTTCTTAATTGTAGTGTTTACCTTTGTGCTTTTAAAATGTCTCCAAGTGGGGAGAAATATAGTAAACTGGTTTGGGGCTCTTTAATGTTGGAGGAACAGCAGGGCTCCCTTTGGTCCACCCAACCGTCAGTAATGTTGTAGTAAGACATTTGTTTTAACCCTACCAATTCCCATTTTTTTCATTCCATTTTTAAATAATCATCTGAAGATTTCCACTCTGATGGCAAAAGTCCCATGACTCTCCTCATTCTTCTTCCTCTTAGTTTTACCACTATCAATGTTCTCCTTATCCATCTTATTTTCAAATAGCCATGTAAAAATTTCTTTTCTGGAAGAAATCTTTTCTGGATGAATCCTTTGACTCTCCCCTATATCCTTCACCATTCTCTTGTTAATTAACCTAATGTTTTTATTAGCATCATAAGACCCATGAGGAGAGGCTGAGATAACAAATTTGATAAAACTTTTTGAACTATTGTTTGAGTCTGCAGGATTAATGTCATTTGGGGTTCCCATGTAAAAAGCACCCCCTTAATCATAGCAAATTCCATGACCTGAGTAATGGGAATATTCAGTGGGTGACTATCCCTGTCATCATAAAGTCAATCCCACATGGCTTGCATATGAACTGCTTCATCTGGGGTGTTCCACTTGGCATTTATAGGTCAAGTTGGACATCCTCCTTCTGAGGACATAAATATCTTACAGTGGCTTTCATCCAGTCCAACAGGCTGGCCATTTCCTCAAGAATAACTTTCTGTGTGTCCGGATAATCTATAATTATTTGATAATGAGATGTGAAATCACCTTTTCAAAATTATGACAGTAAGAGAAATCTGTCTTAGTTGATTCCATCTTACTTCTGACTCCCAAGCTATGTCTTTGCTCATTTCTGGGTATAGCCCAGGCTAACTTAAGGGAGAATTTAATTTATAGTTTAACTTGAAAGCAAGGATGAAAATAGTCTCTCCCTAATCCTTTCCTTACTCAGGGACCAAAGATTCCCTTTATAAAACTAATGAAAGGCCACAAGAACAGTATTATGAGAGGGTCATGAACTCTGCTAAAATGTAGGCATAGTTTCTATAATCTCTTACTGCTCAGGAGTTATGCGGCCAGAGGTCACAAGATTTGTGACTTCCCCAATTTCTCCTAAAAATGATAAAGCCACTGTTGTAAAACCTAAGATTGTTTTTCTGAATCTTTCAGACTGATCCCTCCCAGGCTTATGACTGACGACTCAACAGATTCTGTGGCCCCACCCAGAGGCACATAGGGACTATTTTCCACACTCCTATGATTTCATCCTCAACTAATCAGCAGCACTTATTCCCTAGCCTACCGCCCACCAAATTGCCCATAAAATCTCTAATATTTGAGCCTTCCAGGAGACTGATTTAAGCAGTAACTCCAGTTCTCCCATATGGGCTGGTCTCTTGACAATAAAACTCTACTGCAATACCATGGTCTCAGTGAACTGGTTTTATCTGTGTCGGAGGCAGGAAGAACCTGTCAGGTGACTGTAGTTGTAAGTCCTGTATCAACCAAACATGCTCTTCCACTCTGCAGAATTTAAAACCAAAGACACTGCTCCTAAATTAGTTATTAGCACAATCAATTTTAGTAAAGGTTCATCAGAAAGCTGATGATACGGAACAACAAAATGGAATAATTTCTTCGCACTTTACCATCTGGTTTCAATAGTTTTGTGGTTCTGTCCTTCCCCCACATTAACTACTTTCTTGGTAACCACAGGTCTCAGAGGTACTTTCTGTTGTCTCTGCATAATTTTGTCCTTAGGTGTCAGGTTTGAGCTGGTGGCTAAAAGTCAGACTCACTGAAATCTAAGCTTGGTGTACCGTCAAGGTCAGACCCAGCACTCTCCTTCAATTTCATTTTAGCTATTATAGATAACAATAACGAAGGGATTGGTTTTGCCTTTTTTCTTACTAGTGTAGATTTCTTTATGCAGCTGGTGAACCATCTTCCTGGGAGTTTGATCCATCTCTAAATTCCATTTGATACCAAATTCCACTGATAACTTTTACCTTTAGTAACTGAGAACAATATAGCTTCATGCCATGGGTGACCAGGTAGCCACTGAAGAACCAAATGTTCCTCACTCTCTACCCTTTCATCTTTTCTATTCCCAAACTACATGTTTCCCTGAGCCTAGGCTTATTCCAACAAATCGCACTAATCTGATATCAATTATTTACGAAATTTTTTTAAAAAAAATCTCTTAATCAGGTATTTTCTCTGTTCTCACACCACAACAATCAACACGGAAGACTTCTTTGACCAAATGTGTGGGGTTTCTTTCCCCACACATCAAGTAACAGACCCCAGCTGGGTGTCTTCCAATTCAGTCCTATACTATAGCATCATATCCTGCAGGATAAGGGCTCAGTCTCCAAAACTGTACTCCTTTCTTCCCAGATACTGGTAGCAAGTCTGGGCCTTCAGAACTTATGACCAACTGGCTTGAATTGAGGTTCTCATCACCCCTTCTTTGAGTTTGATTAATTTGTTTGAGTGGCTCATAGAACTCAGGAAAATACTTACTTACATTTACTGGTTTATGATAAAGGATGTTAAAAAGGATACAGATGAAGAGACCTCAGGTTGAGATATGGGAGAAGGGGTGCCAAGTTTCTCTTCCCTCCCCGCTTGCCACCTCCTAGGAGCATTCAACGTGTTGAGCTCTATGGGAACTCCCCAGTGGAGGTTTTACATCTTAGACTTCTGCCTCAGTATATTGTGATTCTGCGTATACCTCTGTCTCTACAGTTTTGAGGACAGCAGTTTGCCCCATGACCTCAATTCTCTGATTGATCAAGGAAGACCTATTAAATTCCAGTATATTCAACTATGTTCTTGTTGTGAGAACAAGATTGATGACTTCCAAGCTCCTTACATACTGAACTGAAAACCAAAAGAATTTATTTTTTCTCCTAAGATTATGTGGTAGTAAAGAATGCAATAACTAGTACAATGTGTTGCCAATTACTGATTTGTGTGTAAATGTCAACAGTTTTACCTACCGTTGCTTTTTGCCACTAGCACAAAGTACAATACTCTAAATGAGGTGCTAACATTATTCATACATTTATTAATAAATCTTCAATTTGACAAGTTACTGTATCATTTAAAAATGGAATTTTTGTGGTTTTCTTTGCTACCTTTTTTACTCTGCTAACATTTAACAATATAAAATGTACACAACTTTTTTAGTCTTTTAGCTTTTTGGACTCACATCTTCAAGGAATGCGATATAATAACTTAGTCTGTGTTTCCACAGTTTTTTATTTCCAGTGTAAAAATTGTAACAAAGATCTTCATGAAAATTTAACATTTTCTTTTAAAATTTAGAACATTGATCTTCAAATGATAACTGGCATTATGTATACTATTCAATAAGGTTCTATTTCAAAAGATGAAACAAATTACTTGACATTTACAAAGTCAAATATAGATTCGTCATATTCTTATATCTTTTTAAAATTTTTATTATCATGATTTTTCTAATTTTTTCTTTTTGTTTTTATTGTTTTTTTTTAATATTTTTATTCCTTATTTATAATTCTGTCTAGAAGAGATTCTTCTTTGTGTAAGTCAAAGAACTCTCTGATATGTCAGTTATATCATTTTGATCATATTTGGATCTAGACAGTTCTGCTGTAATTGAGAAAGTGAGTCTTCTAATATTTGTCTTAATTCAGTAACGAATTTTTAAAGATAAAGGCAAGTACTTGTTCGAGAATAAATAATTGTCAAATACTAAAATAATAGTCATTTTAAACTTTTTAAATTTTAAGCGCTTTTAAGACAACAAAGTACACTTATTCAATTCATGTGTGTGTGTGTGTGTGTCCTTCCACATGGGCTCAAGGAAAATTTAGGGATTTCAAAATATCAACATTCTGGAAGAAAATGAAGTTAAAAAGATAACACATATAACAGAAAGCTGGCAGCAAGAGCACATCAGTAATATTGAGTACAATCTAAGTTAACATCTGAAAATGTACACATATATGCCCTAAAATTATCCAACTTCTTGAGAAAACAGGAATACATATTCAAATATTCTATTAGCTGTCAAAATGATGGTGTCATCATATTAAAGGCAAATATCATTTTATTATTATTACAAAACATATTTTTGGTGATTCAGATTGCCTGGTCTCAACAGAAACTTTGTTTCCTTGGACCACACTTTAAATACCACTGGTTAAAAAAAAAGAATCTCACATCTACTTGCTTTGTTCAAGTGCATGTAACTGTAACTATGAAAATAGGTTGGTTTGTTTTTAATTTCTCCCTCCCCTTTGAGCTCAATGAGAAAATGACATTTAAGAAAAGCCTGAAGGAATGATTCCAGTAAGTTGATAGAATAAAAAATCCTCTACTTATAGACCACACAAAAACAATAATTTGAAAGCTATCTATAAACTAACATGACTTTGTGGGAGATTTAGAACTCAAGATGTGGTTGCAAAACCTCAGTGGAGCCCAAGACTGAGAAAAGCCATTTTGGTGAGGGAGGACTGTGCCCAGATGACAGGTTCACTGATCATGCTACTGGCTATCGAATGGAAAACAACTATGAACCTTTGTGGACTAAGCTAAAGCCCCATTGGCTTTGGTCCTTCATTGCCAAAGATGCAGGAGGAGTCACATTCACTCATGCCTCAGGGAACAGGTTCAATGACTTTGATCACATCTGTGGACCTGGAAACAGCCTGTGATCCAGCTAAAGCCTTCTGAACTATGGTTCTGGAATACTCCTGTCCATTCAGGAACCTGTTGGGAGACACCATCCGTGTCCTGGGAAGGAAACCAGCCAACCTCACTTCAACTGTAGATCCTAAGGCAGCCATGTCATTTAGCTCTAGCTTCTTTCAGCTACAGATCAAGAGCAGTTCTTCCCACTCAGAGACCCAGCAGGAGACACACTCCTACAACAAAGGCAGGCCTACCAACCTTGGTTAGAGTGTGAGTCCTGAAGCAGTCTTGTGACCAGGACACAGTTCCATTCAAACATGGAAAGATAAAGCCTCTCCTAGACAAATAAAAGCTGAATGAATTCTTCACCACCACACTCAATCTTACAAGAAATGCTAAAGAGAGTTTTTAAATGAAGGAAAAGGACAATGTGCAAAAAAACCAAAAACAAACAAAAAAATTTGAAAGTACAAAACCACTGATAAAAGTAAGCACGTGAACAAACCCAGAATACTCTAATACTATAATTGTGGTATGTAAATCACTAAGGTCTCTAGTATAAAGACTAAAAGACAAATCTATAAAAAATAATAATAGCTAGAGCAATTTGTTAAGAGATAGGCAATATAAAATATATAAATTGAGAAAACAAAAAGCAAAAATGTTGGGGATGGAGATTGAAGTTAATGTGTAGATTTTTTTTTAATCTTTGTTTGTTTCTTTTCTTTGTGATCAATAATTACTTGTCTTTGGTTTAAAATAATGTGTTACATATGTAAGATTTATTTTTTCTAAGCCTATGAGAACCACAAAGGAAAAACCTGTGATGGATATACTAAAAGTAAAAGGCAACAACTTAAATTTTATTATTATAGAAGATTACTTATCCACAAAAAAAAGAGACAATAAGAAATAAAGGAAGAGAGGAATTACAAAACAACTGGAAACCAAGTAGGAAAATGGCAATATTATGTCCCTTCCTATAAATAATAACATTGAAGGCAAAGGATTAAATTATCTGATTAAAAGGCAGAATAGCTAAATGGTTTTTTTTTTTTTTTAAATGACCTAACTGCATGCTGCCTACAAGAAACACACTGCACCTATAAAGACAAACATAGACTGAAAGAAAATGGATAGAAAAATATATTTCATGTAAAACCAAACCAAGAAAGAACAGGAGTGAATATACTTAGATAAAATAGACTATAAGTTGAAGACTTTAAAGAGACAAAGAAGGTAACTATATAATGATAAAGGGGTCAATTCAGCAAAAGGATATATGAATTGCAAATATATATATGCTGCTATAGTTTGGACATTTGCCCCCCAAACCTTGTGTTGAAATTTGATCCCCAGTGTTGGAGGTGGTGCCTAATGGCAGTTGAAGTCATGGGGAGTAGGTCCCTCATGATGATTTCGTACCACTTTTCCGAGTAAGGAGTGAGTTCTCACTCAGTTCCCATGACAGTTGCTTATTAAAAAGTCCCTGGAACCTCCACATCCCTCCTTGCTTCTTCTCTCACCATGTTTTCTCTGCACACACCAGCTCCCCTTCACCTTCCACTAATGTAGCCAAGAGATCTCTGCACTCCCATGTTTATTGCAGCACTACTCACAATCACCAAGATAGGGAATCACCCTGAGTGCCCTTCAATGGATGACTGTATAAGTAAAATGTGGTGTATATATACAACAGGATATTATTCAGCCACAAAAAATAAAATGCTGTCATTGCAGCACCATGATAGAACTGGATGTCATTATGTTAAGTAAAACAAGCTAAGTACAGAAAGACAAATATCTCATGTTAATCACTCATATGTAGAAGCTAAAAAAAAGTGTATCTCATGAAGATAAAGGGTAGATGGGCAGTTACTAGAGGCCAGGAAAGGTGGTTGGGGGGCGGGATGGAAGGAGAAGAGAGATTGTTTACTGGGTACCAAAAAACAAACAAACAAAAAAAAGCAGATAATAGAAATAAGATTTAATATTTGATAGATCAGTAGTGTGAATATAGTTAACAATAATCTGTTCTATATTTCAAAGTATCCAGAAGAGAAGGATTTGAATGTTACAAGCATAAAGAAAATTAAATGTTTGGGGTAACGTGTATCCCAATTACCCTGATTTCATCATTACACATTATATAAATGTGTCAAAATATCACACGTATTTTTAAAATGTGTACCTCTATTACATAAAAACGAAAAAAAGTATCATAAACCATGATCAAGCAAGATTCTTCTCAGAATCCAAGCATGGTTCAACATATTCAAGTTAACAAATATGATACACTACATTTTAAAATGATAAAAACCATATTATTATTATTGCAGTCCCAGAAAATACCTTTGAAAAATTTTAACATTATTCATATCAAAGGTAAATACCTCAACACAATTAGGGCCATATATGACAAGCCCACAGCTAACATCATACTCAAAGGTAAAAATGTGAAATCCTTTTCTTTAAAAGCAGATACAAGTCAACGTTGCTCACTCTTGCCATTTTTATTTACCATAGCAGTGGAAGTACTAAACAGACAAATTAGGCAGGAAAAATTTAAAAAATGAATCTAGACTAGAAAGGGAAGTGTCTCTGCTTGCAAAGACCATAAACTCAAATGTGGAAAACCTTAGTGACACTACCAAAAACTTAAAATTAATATACAAATTCATTATAGCAGCAGGATACAAATTCAACATGCAAAACTCAGTTTTATTTTTCTGTATTAGCCACAAACTTTCTGAATAAGAAATTTTTGAAAATTTCATTTATAATACCATCAAAAAAATTAAGTACTGAGAAATAAACTTAACTAAGAAGGTGAAAGTTACGTACATGGAAAACTGTAAGATATACAAAAGAAATTAAAGAACACAAATATATGAAAAGATAGCTCAGGCTCATAAATTAAAATAATTAATATGTTTAAACATCCATAGTACCAAAATCAATGTACATATTAAATGCAATCCCTGTAAAAATTCTTATGGCATTTTTCAGAAAAATAGAAAAAATTCTACAATGTCTACAAAATCACAAAGGGCTCTAAATAGCCAAAATATTCTTAAGTAAAAAGAACAAAGCTGGAGATGTCATATTTATTGATTTTAAAGTATGTTACAAAGCAATAGTAATCAAAAAAGTATAGTACTGGAATGGAATAGTCACAGACCCATAGACCAATGGAACAAAATAGAAATTCTAGAAATAAACTCATGCATATTGCAGTCAACTAATCTTTGAGAAGAGTGCCAAGAATAAACAGTTGAGAAAGAATAGTCTTTTCAATAAATGGTAATAAGAAAACTAAATATCCATATGCAAAAATATGGAATCAGGTCCCTATTTTACACTACTTACAAAAATTAACTCTAAGTGAATTAAAGGCCTAAGAGAAACTTAAATTCCTAAAGGTAAACATAGTGAAAAATCTCCCTGTCTTTGGCCATGGCAATAATTTTTTTGGATATGACACCAAAATCATAAGCAATGAAAGCAATTATAAACAAGTGGCACCACATTTAACTAAAAAGTTTCTTCATGGCCAATGAAATAAAATGAAAATGAGACCTACAAAATGGGAGAAAGTGTTTGCAAACCATGTATCTGTTAAGGAGTTAATATCCAACATACGTAAAAATTTCATACAACTCAATAGCAAAAAATAAAACAAACAAACAAAAAAAACCTCACGTAGACCAATTTAAAAAGTGAGCAAAGGATATGAGCAGGCTTAAAAAACAAACAAACAAACAAAAAAACCATACAAGTGGACACCAGATATGCCAAGGTACTCATCACTAATTATCAGTGAAATGTAAATCCAAATCACAATAAAGTATCATCTCACACCTGACAGAATGACTATTACCAAAAATCCTAGATAATAAGTGCTGGTGAGGTTGCAGAGAAAAGGGAATATTTGGACACAATTGATAGAAATGTAAATTGATAAATCCATTATGGAAAACAGTATGGTAGTTCCTCCAATAATTAAAAACAAAACTACTATATTATGCAATCCAGTAATTCCACTTCTGGGTGTATATCCAAAGAAAACAAAATTAGAATATTGAAGGGTATCGGCATTTCTATGTTTATTGCAGAATTATTCACAATAGCCAGATATAGAAACAACCTGCATATCTAGAAATAAACAAAATTATACACATATACACATATATTAATAAAATATTATTTAGTCATAAAAAAGAAGAAAATATTGCCATTTACAACAATATGGGTGAACCAGAAAGACATCAGGTTAGGTAAAATAATCCAGGCACAGAAACACAAATTATGTATGATCTAGAACAGGGAGATGCTAGTCAAAGGATACAAACTTTTACTTACAAGAATAATAAATCTTTGGTTTCTAAAGTACATTATGGTGACTGTAGTTAGGAATACTGTATTACATACTGGAAATTTGCTTAAAAAGTAGAGTTTAAATGTTTTCACCACACACACAAATGGTAATTATGTGAGTTAGATAGATGTGTTAATTACCTTGATTTGCATAATCATTTCATAATGTATAGAAAATCATTGCATTAAACACCTTGAATATATACAGTATTTATTTGTTAATTACACTGCAATAAATCTGGATATCAACAACAAAGAAATAGCCAAAGGAGATGAATGAAATGTTGACCCTCAAAGGCTACTCTAAAGACTGTAAGCACATTTGATGTGTCAGATATTTATGCCAAATGATAGAGCTAGCCACAGAACAGTGAGGATTCGCTTTCCTTTTCTAATTTATTACTGTCTTCCATTTTTCTGAGATGCAAGAAGAAAAATCAAAAGATTCCATAGAATCAGAAGGAAGTCTGTACAGTCCCCAGAATATTTAAAGGTACCTATGCTCATAGATCCGACTTCAAATGCTGACTCTAATATTTACTATGACATTGACCCATTAAAAGGAATCAAATCCAATTTTGAAAATTGGAACAGTTTCTTCTTGCATCTAGGATATTTAAGATATATAATCAATCGAAGTAACTAACAACTTCCACCAAAACAGCTAAATCAAAGAGCAAATTAATGACTATATAAGCATACCATATGTATTTAATTATTCTTTAAACTTCCTAATACATAGGTTAAGAAATAAGAAGCTCATATTATATACTACTAAATCATCATTTTATTTAAAGGTAATTATTTGAAAATATCTGATTTAATAACAGTCACTATTATTTTTATCCATCCTTTTCAGATTCAGAAAAATATGATCTATAAATAATGAAATGTGTACAATATAACTGATAATTAAAATGATAGCAATTGCATTTATGATTAGTGTAAAAATATTTTTCATTAATATTGACTTCATCTTACTTGATTATATGTTAGTTTACCAATATTAACAGTTGTTCACTTATTTTCACATATGAATAATACATAGATTTTAACCATAAGCTATTCTTTGGGAAACACAGATATATGTTTGTTTTAATGAATGGAGGTTAATTGAAGAACAGCCTTAAATAAAGGAAAAGCTTATAACAGAACATCAGCAACAGAAGTTCAATTCTTTCTGAAAATGGATATTAAATTGTTAGCAAATCTAAATTTAAGGATCATAGCAAGTTTGGGGATTCTTTCTAATAATTGAGCTACTCTCAAAGAATGGTTAATAAATGTTACTTAGTTTTAAAGACAAGCTTTGCATAAAGTACAGCTATTTAATCTTGTTAAAATATGCAAACTGGATTTTCTTCTTTATTAGTTTTGTGCCACAAAATATTTAATCCTCCAAAAGGAATATGTATGAACAAAAGTTACAAAAAATGTAATCTTACCTTGTAATCACTCATAAAGATTAATTTTGCAGGCATAAAAAGTTGAAAAAATTTTGGCAGCCTAGTAGTTGTAGTTGAAAGGAATCTATGCTGACAAAAGATATTAATGACAGTGACCCAAAATGAAGATTCCTTTATTATTGCCTTCCTCTAAAGTAATGTTTCCGAAATGAGTTAAGAAAATATTAAATCAGTTTCTGATTTATAGAAGCAGCTCATTTCTTCAGAAATTGCATTATATTTTGGTTCCTGGCTCTGTTTATTTGTAATGAATTCATCTACTTCAAGAAGTATTTTTTTTTTTATGAACTTCTGACATGGCAGTGAAAAATTAAAAAAAAAGATTGCCAGTTGTTTATGTTGTAGGAAAATGGCTTCCTGTTGCCAGAGAAAACTTGAGGTAAAAACAAGGCAAAATTGAAATTGATGTATTTGTTTTTATATTGGAAAAATTCATGGGATGGAAAAATCATATTATATTGATTTCCTTTTTTACACAAAATGCTTATCTGGAGGAATATTCCATGTTGGCTGATCTATGCTGATACAATAGAGCAAATAGATCATTGTGCTCTTACTAAGAAATTGAATTCTGATTGGCTTGAAGAGTCAGGCATTTTAAATTTTTATGTAGTTGAAATTGTCAGCACAAAAACACTAGAGTTCAAATGCAGGGTTATAGAACTTTGTTTTAGTTTTTATTTCTGATCATACATTGCTACTTCTTCCTTCTATTTTATGCACATCCCTTTAAAATGTACTTCTTCCTACTATAAGCACTTTTCTAAATATATATTTCTAAAAATAATTTTAGCTTCCCAAAGGTAACCAACACTCTCCTTTCATTGACTTCTTAAACAAAATGCCTGTCTACCCTCAAAAAAGAGAGAAGTCAGTAAGAATGCACTGCCCGTTTTATCTCTTTCTCTCTTTTACTCTCTAGTGTACTAATCTGCTAATTTTTAATTATTTGTTTTTATGTCACATATTTTAAGTTCCAAAGGCCAAGGTTTTCATTTTATTTTATTATTTTATTTTATTAAGTTCTGGAATACATGTGCAGGATGTACAGGCTTGTTGCATAGATAAACATATGCCATGGTGGTCTGCCACACCTATCAACCTATTACCTAAGTATTAACCCATTACCTAAGTATTAACCCAATCATGCATTTTTCCTGATGCTCTCCGTTCACACTCCCTCTGCCCCAACAGGCCCTTGTGTGTTGCTCCCCTCTCTGTGTCCATGTGTTCTCATTGTTCATCTCCCACTTATGAATGAGAACACGCGGTGTTTGGTTTTCTGTTCCTGCATTAGTTTGCTGAGGATAATGACTTCCAGCTCCATTTATGTCCCTGCAAAAGATGTGATCCTATTTCTTTCTATGGCTCCATAGTATTCCATGGTGTATATGTACCCCCATTTCTTTATCCAGTCTATCATTGGTGGGCATTTGGGTTGATTCCATGTCTTTGGCATTGTGAATAGTACTGCAATGAATATACGTGTACATATAATAGAGTGATTTATATTCCTTTGGATATATACACAGTAATGGGATTTCTGGGTCGAATAGCATTTCTGGTTATAGGTCTTGAGGAATCGCCACACTGTCTTCCATAGCGGTTGAACTAATTTACATTCCCACCAACAGTATAAAAGCATTCCTATCTCAGGGCAGCCTTGCCAGAATCTGTGTTTCTTGGCTTTTTAATAATCACTATTCTGACTGGGATATCTCATTGTTGTTTTGATTTGAATTTCTCTAATGATCAGTGATGTTGGCTTGTTTTCATATGTTTTTTGGACACATAAATGTCTTATTTTGAGAAGTGTCTTGTTCATTTCCTTGGCTCACTTTTTAATGGGGTTGTTTGGTTTCTGCTCGTAAATTTTTTATGTTTCTTGTAGACTCAGGATATTAGATCATTATCAGATGGATAAATTGCAAAAATTTTCTCCCATTCTGTAGGTTGTCTGTTCACACTGATGATAGTTCCCTTTGCTGTGCAGGTCTTCAATTTAGTAAGATCCCATTTGTCAATTTTTGCTTTTGGTATAATTGCTTTTGGCAATTTCATTATGAAATCTTTGCCCATGCCTATTACTTGAATGGTAT
Organism: Mandrillus leucophaeus; assembly: GCF_000951045.1. Classification (NCBI taxonomy): domain Eukaryota; kingdom Metazoa; phylum Chordata; class Mammalia; order Primates; family Cercopithecidae; genus Mandrillus; species Mandrillus leucophaeus. The sequence continues at coordinate 856,334 of NW_012107308.1, forward strand.
TGCCCAGATTTTCTTCTAGTGTTTTTATAGTTTTAGTTTTTACATTTAAGTCTTTAATCCATCTTGTGTAAGGAAGGGGTCCAGTTTCAATTTTCTGCATATGGCTAGCCAGTTCTCCCAGCATCATTAATTAAATAGGGAATCTTTTCTCCATTGCTTGTTTTTGTCAGGCTTGTTGAAGTTCAGACAGTTGTAGATGTGCAGTCTTATTTCTGAGTTCTCTGCAGTGTTCCATTGGTCTATGTTTCTGTTTTTGTACCAGTACCATGCTGCTTCAGTTACTGTAGCCTTGTAGTGGTTTGAAGTTTGGCAGCGTGATGCCTCCAGCTTTGTTCTTTTCGGTTAGGATTGTCTTGGCTATTTGGGCTCTTTTTTGGTTCCATATGAATTTTAAAATAGTTGTTTCCTATTCTTTCAAGAATTTCAATGGTAGTTATTGGGAATAGCATTGAATCTACAAATTACTCTGGCGGTATGGCCATTTTCATGATATTGGTTCTTCCTATCCATGAGGATAGACTGTTTTTCAATTTGTTTGTGTTCTCTCTGATTTGTTTGAGCAATGGCTTGTAGTTCTCCTTGCAAAGGTCCTTCACTTCCCTTGTTAGACATATTTGTAGGTATTTTATTCTCTATGTAGCAATTATGATTGGGCTCTCTGCTTGTCTGTTGTTGGTGTATAGGAATGCCTATAATTTTTGCACATTAACTTTGTATCCTGAGACTTTGCCAAAGTTGCTTATTAGCTTAAGAAGTTTTTGGACTGAGATGATGGGGTTTTCTAGATATAGGATCATGCCATTCGCAAACAAAGACCATTTAAATTCCTCTCTTCCCATTTGAATGCCCTTTCTTTCTTTCTCTTGCCTGAATGCCCTGGCCAGCACTTCAAATACTACGTTGAATAGGAGTGGTGACATAAGGCATCCAAAGGTAGAGGTTTCATCCAGTTTTACAGTTTGTATTGTATATCTCACATCCAGTAAACACAAAACAAGCAACAATAATAGACAAAATGTAATTTTCTTTAATAATTTTAATATTAGTACTGATAGATAAAATTATAATTCTTCTGAGAAAAAAATACTAAATTATCTATATTACCATAGTTCCATAGCTGACATGTAGCAAAATGATTAAAGAAATGGATCCATTTCTACATGTGCTTCCTGTATTCACACCCTCTGCAATATGACTTTGCAGCAACTCCTATCAAGAGTTGAAGTTTATTTTATGACTTCTTAAATTGTGAATAGTCTTATGACTTGCCTTGGCCGAGAAAAGGCAGCAGATGTGACAGTGCACCAATTCCAAATGTAACACTCCATGGTCTTTGCACACTTTGCATGATTGCTCTTGGACTCCTGCCTCAATGATAAGAATAAGCTACTGCCATAAGAGACCCTATGGAGCAGAAACAAATTAGAACACTAGTCCCAACTAAGGCTACAGACATTATTGATCAGCTGGGATCAACCATGCCCAGCTAAGGTCAAAGAACTCACATGTTCATAAGTAACAATAAATATTTTTTATATGGTTTAAGATTTGATTAGTTGGTGTGTAGCATTATTATTATAGATAAATAAAGCAGTAAGAAAAATAACCCAAATAATGTTTATTTTATTAGAATAAAAATAAAAAGTATCAGATTAAGGAGAGATTATAGTCTACTCAAATTTATGCAGAAACAATTAAGGCAAATTTTGACACATATGGCTCAAGTCATCCTTCAAACATGTAATGTAATTATATAGAAATAATTCTAAAAATTATTTTTCTCCTTTTATTAATGCAAATCCAGGAACTTAAGTCCACAATCTCTCTCTTAAGGGTTGGGTTCAAGAAGATGCATATTTATTTTTTTATAAATGTTATCTAAACTCTGCAAAGATTGAGTCTTTCTTTTATTTTCATTTATAATATGCAGGTGTTCAATAATCTAAAATGCATTCAATTCTGAATAGCATAGATTCTAAATCATTTGCAGAGTAAAGCAGTTGAAAATGATGGCATGAACAAAAAAATGTTTTGAATTGATATTCGACATATACAAGGACAGCCTCACGCAATTGAAAAATATAAGTTTAGAAACATGGAATCTGAGGATATGCATCAATCACTTATTAAACATAATGATCTTTTACACATTAACTCCCTGTACCAGCTGGGCGTGGTATTGTCCACCTGTAGTGGAGTTGGGGTCGGGGGTGAGGCAAGAGGATCCCTTGAGCCCAGAAGGTTGAGACTGCAGTGAGCCATGATTGTGCCACTGCACTCCAGCCTGGGTGGCAGTGAGACCTTTTCTCAAAATAAAAAAGTGACAGTGATGTGAATGATCATTTTAATTAAGCCATCATTGCTCATTTTCCATTGATCCATAATTGTTTACTATGCTTGCATATAGTTTTAAATAGGGACTTACTACTACAGTTATATTACACACACTTTGAGAAATAAACATAAAAAGAGAGAAGTGATAATTTTTTTTTACATAGTGATCTTGTTTTAATTCATTGGTAGTGTAAAAATGATTTGATTTTTCCAATTGATCAACTTACCAAATACATTTATTCAATAAGCACTTTCTTTCTTACTACTTTTATTTATTCTATTATTACATATCACAAAGTATTTCAAAGTATGAAAAAAGTCTGTTTCTGGGCTATAAATCATTCTTTATATTGATCTTCTGTTAATTTAACAATAGGTGATAAATTCCATCTTGGATTCAAAACTGATACAAAATCATTATTCAAAAACAATTTGAAAAAAGTAAAGTTTTATTAAGAAACTAAAAAATGCAATGTTGTAACTATTACTTTATTAAATTTTGTGTATATTGAGCTGTAAGAAAAACAAAACTAGTGATATAGTTTTTATATTATCTTACTAATTACAATTTAAGGTTCTTTTGTACAGTAAAGTCATCCCATTTGTGGTTTTGCTTTCTGTGATTTTTGTTACTTGCAGTCAATTGTGATTCAAAAATGTTAAATAGAAAATTCCAGAAATAAACAATTTGTAAGTTTTAAATTGCGTGCCATTCTGAGCACTGTGATAATATCTTGCAGTTATTCTCCATCCCACCTGGAGTGGAATCATCTCTTTGTCCAACATATCCACACTGTAGATGCTACTTGCCTATTAGTCACTTAGTAGCCGTCATGGTTATCAGATCAACTGTCACTGTATTGCAGTGCTTGTGTTCAAGAAATCCTTATTTTATTTAATAATGTCCTGAAGGAACAAAAGTGGTTATGCTGGCAATGTAGATATGCCAAAGAGAAGACATCATGTTCCTTCTATAAGTGAAAAAGTAAAAATTTTCAACCTTAATTAAGAAAAAAACAATGTATGCTGAGGTTGTTAAGATCTACAGTTTAAAAACAAAGAAAGAAAGAAAACCTTCGAGTGAAACGGTAAAGAAAAAAAAAGAAACTTGTCCTAGTTTGGCTGTCACACCTCAACGTGAAAAAGTTATGGCTACAGTCCATAAGTGCTTAACTGAGATAGAAAAGGCATTATTAAATTTGTGGGTGAAAGACATGGACAGAAATGTTTTCACTGATGGCCCTCAGGTTTGGTACTATCCCTAGCTTCCAGCCTCCACTAGGGGTCTTGGAATATATCTCCCATGGATAAGTGGGAACTAGTGTGTTTCTTATAGGCCTAACAATACAATTATATACATATTGTTTACTACAATTCATTTTAAATTAGTTATGGAAAGAGAAAATAAAGATACGCATTTATACCATTTATTATAATTACGTGATTACCTTTACTGGTGTTCTTTTTTAACTTTTTTTTTTTTTTTTTTTAATAGAATATGTGGTTGCGCTATGTCGCCCAGGCTGGAGTCAAACTCCTGGGTTCAAAGGATTCTTCTGTCTTGGCCTCTCAATGTACTGGGATTACAGATGTCAGCCACCATTTCTGGCCAGCTTGTAGACATTTGCTGTGGTGGTTGGATTTGAATTTTCCTATGAGTTTACTTGCTTTCAGCTTAAAAATACTTCCTTGAATATTTCTTGTAAAAATGGGACTGCTAGCAGAAAATTCTTTCAGTTTTTATCTTGGCATGTCTTTATTTGGTCTTTATTTTAGAAAGACAGTTTTGTTATACATCAGATTCTTGATAGACAGTTCTTCTTTCAGTGTTTTCAATATGTCATCTAAATGGTTTTTACCCTCCATTCATTCTGATGAGGTGTCAGCTGTTAATCTTATTGAAGAATCCCTTGTAAAGTAAGGATCTTTTCCTTGTTGCCTCAAGATTTCCTCTGACTTTGATTTTCATCCTTTTTTCTGGCATGTGCCTGGGTTTGAACCACTTTGCATTTATCTGATGTGCACTATTTTGAACTTCATAGATATGCAAATTAATGTTTTTCAGATTTTTTTCTAACCATTATTTATATTTTTTTCTTCATCTCCATCTCTTTTCTTTCTGATATTCTCATTATGAATACGTTGGTGAAATTAAAATTGTCCCACATATCTCTGAGACTTCTTTTTCATTTTCCCGTTGTATCCTTCAGGTTATATAATCTCTATTTATATATCTTAAAGCTTTCTAATGCATTATTCTGCCATTTCAAATTTACTAATAAGGCTTCTACTTAATTTTTCATTTAACTTATTGTAATTTTCAACTTCAGAAATTTCATTTTGTTCTTTTGTTTAGAGTCTCTATGTCTGCTATATCTGTAGTGATATTCTGTATTTGATATGACGTTTTCATCATACTTTACTTAGTTAATCTTGGTTTCCTTTAGTACTTTGGACATATTTATAATGACTACTTAGAAGTCTTTGTTAAACCTGACATCTGGGTCCACTCTCAGGCAATTTCTGTTGGCTAACATACAATATTTTCCTGTGTGGAACACTTGTTCCCCTTTCTTCACATGTTTCATAATTTGTTGAAAACTAGATATATTAGCTAATATATTATATCATCTGTTGATACTACTTTCCTTCTCCACTCTTTAATGCTATTGCTGTTGTTCTAGTTTGATTCTTTATTTGTTTTACAAATAGACTAGGTTATATTAGTAGAGTCTAGTAAGCAGTGAGGCCTTAAAAACACTCCTTGGAGGGCATAGACTTGAATGTGTGCCGTTATCCTGGACGACAGAGGATTTAGCAGGGATCTCTTTGACTTTCCTTCCTTGATCTTTCTGTTACCCTGTCTGGATCTTTTGATATTACATGAAGTCTATGAAGCTTCACTTACTGCGAATGCATTATGTATTGTTTTTCACAGTGCTTTTGAGTTACATTGCTCATGAGTCTGATCCAATTAAATTTGGTCAGGGATAATTTTTGAGTCCAGTTTTTGTAGTTGGTTCTGACCCCAGAAAGACTCTCTTTAATTATCTCTTTTCCTGGTTCTTCCTGGTTAACTAGTTTAATTTGTGGTTTGACTTCTAATTAATTAAGATGTCTTATTCTTTTTGAGATCACCCTTAGGACCTGACTTCCCACAATCTGTTTCAAATAACCTCAGTTACTTTTGGGGCAGCTTCTCAGATCTCTTTTTCTATGGACTGGCTCTCCTGGAAAAACTCTCTGAATAGCTACTCAACCATCGTCTTTCTGTGCCCTTGTAGAGTCTTTTATCTGTGTGCACATGGAGAGAGAGAGCTCTGATATCTCTTCTTCTTCTAAGAAAATGAGTCCTATTAAATTAGAGCCCATCTTATGACCTCATTTAATTTTCATTACCTCTATAAATGCTTTATCTCCAAATACAGTCATATACTGTGATAGTGCAGCTTAGTACTTCAACATATGAACAGGAAGGAGGAGGGGCACAATTCAATCCGTAACAATGACCTAAAAGCTCAAATTATATTGAATGTTGCAGACATCAATGTCAGTAACAAACTAAAAAGGGAGGATTGTTCAGAAAAGCATATTTAGGTCATGGGTGTACTTTTCCCAAGACTTTCCAACACTCAATTACTTGAGCAGTAGTTTTTGAAAAATAATATGTTAGAAATAATTATAACGAAATTGACTCATTGTTACTGAGGATCTTATGATGTTCTAATTACCCAATGTAGGCTCGCAACCGGTGGGAAATCTGAATCTCATGATAAAGTGTATTCTGAAAGATAAAAATTACTCAGTGTATATAAAGGTATTAAATCTGCTAAACCAAAGGCAAAGAGGCAGTACGAGCAGTGGCAAGAGTAGCCTGGAAGAGGAAGCAGGAGTTTATAGAGGCAGTGTGACCAGAAGTGCATGCTCATCTTGTCACCATTTGTCAACTATCTCTTGTCAGAGATAATTTTCTAAAATTTGAAAATATCATGACATTTTGGATTGAGCCTTTACTTTTGTACATCATGAATTTATGGATTTTTGTGATACATTTATTCTAACTTGTAGTTTTTCCCTTTTTTGGTCACGTGGTTAATGTCAACCTTTTATACAATCTACTAAACTCAGAAAAATACTCCTTCTGACTCCATTTAGTTTTCATAAACTTTTAATTCTGAATCTCTACAATGCCATTTTTCCAGGATTAAATTAAGATTGAACTACACTTTGAATATTCATGTTAATTGTAAAAAGGGTAATATGTAATTAAAATTATAATTGATTGATGCATATACACTTGCCTTTAAAAAAACAGCATTAAGTGTCAGAAACTTGCTTACCAGTACAACATATGCTATAGTTGTCATAACATAATTCTCTGAAATATTTTAATTCCTATGTTATTCTGCCATTAGGATGGGAATTGGTGATCTTATTGAATATATACCAAGAGAATATGAGGTAAACAACAGGAAACGTTAAATTCATAGATTACCAATTTTACTAAATTTTATAATACAGAGTATATATGTGTTTGTATTTTTAATGAGGTGGTAATCTAGGTATAGTTAATATGACATTATACTGCTTATTCACAATTAAACATCACTTTTAACAATATTTAAGAAAAATTTATTTTATGCAAAATAGAAATACTTCATTTTATTGAGAACAATATTAAGCTCAGTTAAAGAAATGCATGGTAAATTGTGCTTTCCTTTTAATGCATTTAAGTAGGCTGAGTTTTTGCTTAATTTATTTGAACAAATCGTTTACTCTTGCTACAGTGTCTGAGAATTTCTGCATTAAGATGATATTTCTGTTACTCTGAAAGTCACTAATGAGTAATTTTTCAAATTAAGTTGGTGATCTTTGAAGACCAAAAATAGCCTGGATCTTTGTTATATATGCTTTATGTGTCTTTCTTTATAATAGACTCACAGTGGATAACAAAATGTGTTGATTAAAAGATAAATGATTATATACTTGGCGATGTGCATACTCATGTTTAGAAATAGTTTCTATAATCAATGTTCAAGTAAACCTTGACCCAATAGGAAAAACTACATTGAAGAATATTTGAACCATTTTGACTATCTGCAATTATTCAAAATCTTTTTCTAAATTAAACATATCACAAAATTAAAACTCTCAATAGCATATTTATCCAAAAAATTGATACATGAGTTAAATAATATTTATAGAATGTATGCACTGACTAAGGATGTCATCTATTTTAATGTCGCATTTTAAAAATATTTTAAAAGTTTTACTTTAGACAGAAAAACCTGAATAGCAATCACATAGAACACTAAAGTAATATGGTTAAAATGAATTTAAAGTGCTATGAGAGAAATCAGAATGACATTGGGGCAAAAATTAAGTTTATTTTTTTAAAAAATATTCAGCATTGAAAGAAGTAATGATGAAGAAACATCTTTGATCAATCTTTTCTTCAAGAACTATAGTATGCATTTCAATAGTGATTATACTTCCCCATGAAATAAAACCCTATGACAGAAATAGACTGAAATATTCAGAAAAAAAAGATATGCTGAAATAAATGTATATAGTGTCATAATACATTCTAAAACCAGAAAATGAATTAGGGTGATGATGTTTGATGAAAATGTATTTTGGTAAATATGCATGGAATAATTTTAAATGGAAAACACTTCATTTGCAAAAGACATATGAGTAGGCTATCAAGGAAATTATAGTAATACCAGCAATAAACGGGAATGAATGAAATGAAGACAAATGGAGAGTAACGTTGCAATATACTGATAGGGTTTTTCATATACTACAGAAAAGACTGGGCTGACTAACAACCAGTGAAGAATTAGAAGACTGAGGCTGCAATCCCACATCCAATATTTATTTGTGTGATAGTGGGCAGGTGACATCATCTCTTTGTGCACCCATTTATTTCTTCATCTAGATACTGCCAGGAAGCTGTGATTAGATTCCTTTGACAGTCTGGTTTTCTATAGCATTAATTACCTATTTCTTTTATTTGCCTGTGTAGAGATAATTTCAGGACAGAAGTTCTAAAATGCCTGAATCAAGAATGGTAACAACAGCAACATTTACCTAGAGAGTACGTAAGACATGTCAGACATTGGGAAGTTTGCCAGTAATCAAATCATTTGATTCTTACCACAGTACACTGAGGAGGACTGTTTTTATATTCCCTCCTCTATTTAAAATTAGGTAAGCTGAGATGTAAACAGTTTAGTTAATGCATACAAGATCACACAGCCTTCCCGTAAGGTGAGTAGACTTTGAATTCCAGCAGCCTGGCTCCATGTTTCTTCTTAACGCCCGTTTTATACAACCCCTCAACTCAAGACGCTTGCTCTCATCTTAATGTGTGTGTTATGGGATGATGGACTTATATTTTTGAAATTAAGAACTATTATGGAAAGTTTAAAATATCTGGTCTCTTTTCCTACAGGTAAAGTTAGGAATAAAAGTAAAAAAGAATATACAAAAAAAGAAACATAAGTGTCTTCAATTGCAACTTCAGTCTTTTTTTTTTTCTTCTACCTATCCTTTTAGAAGTGAAATACCTCAGTTGCCAATATATGAATGCAATAAGGATGACTGGTTCCTTCAAACTTTTAAAATAATTTCAATTGAAAATTATTTTTTATTTAACAGGTGATGAATTCGTGAATTTTCGTGATCCTTTAACAAACTTTAAACAGGTTACGGTTAAATTACAGAATAAGTGCTTTCTTTCTACAATAACATATTGACTAAAACTAAAATAAATGATCTCAGATGTAATAAAATAGATTTTTTAAATTGAAGAACTAGTGGAATAAATTAACAAATTTCTTAAAAATTGTGTATAATAATAGCTACACATTGGGGTACTTCTCAATTAGGACTGCTGATTGGCAGTTTGACCATGGATTCTTTGTGTTCTTTCAAATTTCATAGTATCTAAAAATTTATATTTAGAATTTATGCTTTAAGTGCATAAAAGTTTGTGATAAAAATACATTTTTAAAAATGTTTTTAACAGGAAAGAAAGCTCTTAAAGCTTTCACTTCCTGTTCAGCAATGTACTAATGATTATTTTAAAAGCAGATATGAACACACAGAAGCTTTTTGACCTTTATGAATATTATGGTATATTATATATCTACATTACTTGCAAACATTCAAATGATCACTTTTTGATCAATATATTATTGCTTATTATTAAAATGAATATTAAGGATTTCCTCATCCATAGAATATTTGGCTCTTCCTTGAAGAGGTTATAAATCTGGTGACAAAATTTATAAAGAAGACAATTTTTCAAGTGCTGTAAATTCTGTTACTAAGCAAAATAAAATGAGATTTTTAAAAAAAACTTTTCTGTGCAACTGTAAAAAAATTAATTATCATTAAACAAACCAGTTTAATGATATTAAACTTTGTGAATTTTGTTTGTAAGTTGTAGAACTTATAAATTGAATCATAGGCATGGCTTTAATTTCTACATATAATTCCTTAGAAATATAAAATGTTCCTTTTATGGCAAGAGATACTAACTTTTTTCTCCATAAGTTTCACATATACTGTGTACACATATATATATTTATATAAATGAATGAATTCATAGAATATTTTTTAGATCGCAAACATTTTCTTCACTCTTTATATTTGTATTAGCACACTAATTATTGGTAATTAGAATAAACCATTGGAGACAGGACATAATGAATTGGCTACTTAAATACTTCACACTGAAAACAGTACTCAAGATTAGAAGATAGTGATTGTTTTTGAAGTACTTGTAAGGTGAGAACAAAAATACATGCTATCATGACTTAATTTTATTTTTTTCATCAATATATGTGTATCTGCAAGTATTGTATATGTGTGTTTTTCCATAGTATAAAATAAGTTTTAAGAATATATGCAACTTTATGTCTAACTTTGATATTTGTACAGTTTAACATAATGAAATCAACCCTTTTCAAGTTTATGCTAACAATTTTACCCTATCTTAAGCCACTTATGTAAGATTTAAAATCAGAAAGATATTTTAATTCATAATTTAAAATCACTCCTAGTTGGACACTCTTGTGCTCTATATTTTTGTGTTTTGTGTACTAATCTCTACACACACACTATGGATAGCCTGATGGATTACAAATATTTTCACAAATTCAAAAACTTTTAACAGTGTAACTAAAATATGTCTGTATACAAGTATTGTGTACCTCTTGCACATTTCCATGCAGAGACAATTTTAGAAATCCTTATATAATATTTTGAAAGTTCTCTATATTTTAAATAAAATGAATTAAAATACTCACAAATTACATTTATTTTCAACTAAGTGAAACAGAGTGAGCACCACATTAAGAGAGGAAGGCATTTGATTTTTCCCATATTGTCACTAATTGACTATGTAAATACACCCAACCACTGCACTTTTCTATGCCACAACTGTATTATCTGTGTACTATTAAAGCTTTGTGTTATTATATATCTATATGATATTGAAACTAAAATATCTGTTATTTCTCCCCATAACATTTTGCATTTTTGGTACATTGTAGAGAGATGTTGTGGTGAATTTAAGAGTTTTCCTCTCTTGCAAATCCAAAGATAGAATGATTTTGATAAGTAAAACAACATCTCTTTTGGAGGTATTTTGAAAACACATTGTAATAATGCAAAATATTGAAGCAGTGGATTAAGCGTTGTACATCCATGCATGTTGAATCATAACCTGTTATCGCTTGGTATATTACTTTTCCTAGGACTTCTATAAAAAGTTACCTCAACCAGGGTGGCTTAAAACCAACAACAACAACAAAAATAATTCTGCCTCATTTTTAGAGTCTAGAAGTCTGAAATCAAGGTTTTAGCAAGACAACGATTCCACTGAAGTATCTAGAGAAGAATCCTTCCTTGCTTCTTCTAGCTTCACCTGGCTCCTGGCAATCCTTGGCCTACCTTGGTGTGTAGGTGATAAATCAAACCAATCTCTACCTCCATCTTCACATCTTCTCTTCTGTGTGGGTCTTCTCTTCTTCTTATAATAACAGGAGTCATTGAATTTGGGGCACACCCTAATCCACTATGACCTCATCTTGAAATCTGTAACTAATTACATCTCAAAGGCCCTGTTTCCAAATAGAGTCACAATCTGAGGTCCCAGGTTGGGAATACATTTTTTGGGACACCATTCAACCCACTATACTGGTGCTATTATTAGGCTAGCCTTTTTTCTCTTGAAATCAATTTTATTAAGGTATAATTTATAAAAAATTAAACAAGTCCACAATGAGTGTACAGTGTAATGAGTTATGACCCTAGTAACCACTTCCTGAATCACCCCCAAAACACCCTTTTTCCCTTTGATAGTGCATCCTCGCACCCAGGTCAAGGGAACCACTAATCTACTTTCTTTCAGTATTGACTAATTTTGCCTGATTGCATTTTCACACAAACATAATCACACAGTAAATGTTTAACTTATATTCTTCAGTGTATTTTTCCTGGTTCTTCTATGTTGTTGTATCATCTACTTTTATTGCTGACAGATTTCTTATTAATATACCACACATGTTATTCCACTCACTATTGATATGCAATTGAGTTGCTTCTAATGTACAGCTATTATACATTAAGCTGTTAAAACATTTCTCTACAAAACTTTCTGTGAAAATATATTTTTATTTATTTGGGGCAATTACCTTAGAGTTCAATTGCTGAATATTATGGTAAGTTTTCTTTAAAGTTTATAAGAAACTGCCAAACTATTTTTCAAATTGGTTGTACTATTTTATATACCCAAAAGTAATATTAAAAAGCCCAATAACTTCACGAAATGTTTTAATGCTTCGCTTATACAAATAGTGTAATCTAATAATACACAGTAGGGGGAATTTTTAAACATATAAGTAAAAGCTTTAAATAGCCATCAGACGGTTATTAGTAAATAGTTTCAAAATTTTGTGGCATTTTCTTCTATAAGAATATGTATGCATCCTATTGATATTTAAAAGTTAAAATTGATATTATTTTCTATATTTTGTAGTCTTTCTTTTCACTTAAGATTAAAACATAACTATTTTTCTATAAAATTAATTTATATAGAGAGTAACTAGCACTTAATGTTATTATCATTAATAGTAGTATTTGAAAATTGTTTTTAACGGCTATATTACATCCTCCTTTGCACATGTATCAAAATTTATTTGGAAATACCCTAGCAGTTGATATTATAACACAACTGTTTTCCATTAGTAACATTTTTTTTATATGAAGTTGAATTACTTTTCAAAGTTATAGAGGTTTCACACTTTCAGATAGTCAGCAATGTTGAGATGCTTTCACCAAAACAAAAGGACAATTGACTTTCCTTCAAAAGAAGAATGCTTATTTCTCTGTAAAATATAGCATGTAAACACCATAACCGAGTCTTCCTTTGCCTGGGAGATTCATAAATACATTTGAACATAACACCAAGAACAGAATCATTTCTAAGGGATGCACTCATATTAACTATTGAGAGAGCTGAGCTTTGTTTTATAACAAACAACAGCTGCCACATCTTTCTGGTCTCTACTCAGTCGTCATGTTAGGAACATTTAATTGGAGAGGTTTCCCTGATGACTCTGTTAAAGAGCATTTTCTCCCCTGTTCCTATTATTCTTTGTGACTCTTATACTGCTTTTTTCATTATAAAAGCACTTTTTAGCACATAGTATTTAATTGTTAATTTGTTCTCTGAGTACCTTCACAGTCCCATTAAATTACAGACCAACGAAAGTAGGATTGTGGTCACATTGTTCACCAATATATCTCCAGCCCTAGAATAGGGCCTCGCAGGTAGTAGGAGATCAATAACTATTTGTAGATTGAACAGATGAATTAAATTAACTGTTTTAATTTTATGAGTCTTTACTAAGGAAAATTTTTAAAAAGAAAACGAGAAAGAAATACCATAGCAACATAGCCTATAAGGATATTGTTGAGTTTATTGTTTCCTTGTAGGAAAAGTTATCTCTACTGGAAAAATAATTTTGTTTCCGGAGTACCTCACATGATCCTATAAACCGGTCACAGTAACATTTAATTCTCATTTCCACATTGGGAAGCCCACAGTCTTTCATGGAAAGCATCTATATAAACAATCTTGCCCCTGACTTTACAAATTAACTCTCGTTTCCTTATAATTTGCCATCATTTTTACCTTGCTGCATTTAATATTTTTTTTATAAACTGCCTAAGGATAACACTAAGAAAAGACAAATAAATTTGTCTGCTTTTACATTCAATAATTGCCAATGATTTTCTCATTTTTGATAATCACAATACAATACAATACAATACAATACAATACAATACAATACAATACAATAGTGCCAGTATAATGGGTTGAATGGTGTCCCAAAAAATGTATTCCCAACCTGGGACCTCAGATTGTGACTCTACTTGGAAATAGGGCCTTTGAGATGCAATTAGTTATAGATTTCAAGATGAGGTCATAGTGATCATGGATTAGGGTGTGCCCCAAATTCAATGACTCCTGTTATTATAAGAAGAAGAGAAGACCCACACAGAAGAGAAGATGTGAAGATGGAGGTAGAGATTGGTTTGATTTATCACCTACACACCAAGGTAGGCCAAGGATTTCCAGGAGCCAGGTGAAGTTAGAAGCAGCAAGGAAGGATTCTTCTCTAGATCCTTCAGTGGAATTGTTTTTGTTAAACCTTTTCTAACTTCTTTAGTTTATTTTTAAAAATGTATTTTATCTGTATGTTCGTGCCCATTAACTGACCGTCTTTAAGATCTAGTGTTCGTTAGCACAATAGGTTGAATATAGTTAACAATAATTTATTGTATATTTCAAAATAACTAGAGAAATCACCATACTGCTTTCCACAATGGTTGGACTAATTTACACTCTCATCAACAATGTGTAAGTGTTCCCTTTTCACTGCAACCTTGTCAGCATCTGTTATTTTTTGACTTTTAGTTTAGTTTAGTTTAGTTTAGTTTAGTTTAGTTTAGTTTAGTTTAGTTTTCAGAGGCAGAGTCTTGCTCTGTCACCCAGGTTGGAGTACCATAGCGCAGTCTCAGTTCACTGCAAACCTCTGCCTCCAGGGTTCAAGCAATTCTCCTGCCTCAGTCTGCCGAGTAGCTGGGATTATAGGTTTCCACCACCATGCCTGGCTAATTTCTGTATTTTTAGCAGAGATGGGATTTCACCATGTTGGCTAGACTTGACTTTTTAATAATAGCCATTTTGACTAGTGTGAGATGGTATCTCATTGTAGTTTTAATTTACATTTCTCTAATAATTATTGATGTTGAGCTTTATTTCATATGCTTGTTGGCCACAGGTATATCTTCTTTTGAAAAGGGTCTGTTCATGTTCTTTGTCCACTTTTTAATGTGGTTGTTTTTCTCTTGTACTTTTTTTTAAGTTCCCTATAGAGACTGGATAGACCTTTGTCAGATGTATAGTTTGCAAATATTTTCTTCCATTTTATAGGTTGTCTGTTCAATCTGTGGATAATTTCTTTTCCTGTGCAGCTTTTTAGTTTAATTAGATTCCACTTGTCAATTTTTGCTTTTATAGCAATTGTTTCTGGTGTCTTTGTCATGAAATCTTTGTCTCTCCCTATATTCAGAATAGTATTTCCTCAGTCGTCTTCCAGGGTTTTTATAGCTGGGGTTTTATATTTCAGTCTTTAATCCATCTCGAGTTGATATTTGTATATAATGTAAAGAAGAGGTCCAGCTTCAATCTTCTGCATATGGCTAGGCAGTTATCCTAGCACTATTCGTTAAATAGGGAGTCTATTCCCCAATGCTTGCTTTTGTCAGCTTTGTTGAAGATCAGATAGCAGTAGGTGTGCAGCCTTGTTTCTGGGTCCTCTATTCTGTCCCGTTAGTTTATGTGCCTATTTTTGTACCAGTATCATGCTGTATTGGTTACTCTAGCTCTGTAGTATAGTTTGAAGTTCGGTAACATGATTCCTTTGGCTTTGTTCTTTTTGCTTAGGATTGCCTTGGCTATTTGGGCTCTTTTTTGGTTCCATATGAATTTTAAAATAGTTTTTCCTAGTTCTGTGAAGAATGTCATTGGTAGTTTGACAGGAATAGCACTGAATCCTATAAATTGCTTTGGGCAGCAGTCTCATTCTTAATAGTAAAGATTTTTAACAAATTTAATGAATTTTGCTAGAAATTATATAGTAAACACACACATATATGTGCATCTGTATTTTCGCTTATACCCTTTGTTTATAGTTTTATTTTAAATCCATGTTAATTATCATTGATATAAAATGTTGTTATAATTTTTGTTGTAATTAATTTATTAAGGCAGATATTTAATCATTTTTTTTGTTACTTTGTCGGTATCATGCCTTTTTTTTTTCCTTCATAGTTAGGTTTCCTTCAGTGACTGAAATAGGACCTGGCTCATGGGTACTGCTGGATAAATTCTGTGTTCATTGACTAAATTTGTAATTTTTGCTGGGGTATATCTAGGCCTGCTCTAATAACATTGCATCTTCCTAGAATATGTGCTTTCCTAATTTGCTAACTAATATGCTCATTAAAACTTAAATGTTTTAATCCATGAAACTTTGATCATGCTGCTTTTCTCTGTATTCTATTTTCTCTTTATAGGATTTCTCTAATTTTTATGTTAGGTCTTGGCTTCAATATCTATCATGTTTTTCCCTAATAGTTTCTTATATTTTT
Source organism: Mandrillus leucophaeus (assembly GCF_000951045.1). Classification (NCBI taxonomy): domain Eukaryota; kingdom Metazoa; phylum Chordata; class Mammalia; order Primates; family Cercopithecidae; genus Mandrillus; species Mandrillus leucophaeus. Next base: position 872,402 of record NW_012107308.1, read on the forward strand.
TTTCCTATTTCTGAGATCATTTTACTGTATTTCTTAATTTATTTATTTTTGCAATGTGCACATTACATTTTCTTTCTCTTATCCTGATTTGATATAATATCTCATCTCAGCTGGTTCTTGTCCAAAGCTGCTTGCTCATGTTTTATAATCGCTTGGAAATTTATTGAAAACATGAATAGGGCACATCTGAGCACTTAATTTATTTCTTAAGAAAAATCTGTTCAGATGATAGAATTTCTTGTAATATATTTTTTTAAACAGTGTTTCTCAAAGTGTAGCCTCCTGACTCCTGGGAAACTCTGAGTGCTTTAAAGGTAATGTGAAGTCAAAACTATTCTCTTAATAATATAAAAAATTCGTTTGGCTTTTTCACTCTCATTCATTGACTAGAGTACAGTGAAATTTGCCAGAGGCTATATGAAATACATTATCACCACACATTTAACAATGCAGAAAAAGAATTAGAATCCAGCTGTCTTCTCTTAAGCCAGGTATTAAGGAAAATGAGTCTCACCCTTTTCTCTAATTCTTGGAAAAATACAATTGTTTTCCATAAAATGTAGGACAATTATGTTAATAAATATTTTAAATTTCTTAGTTTTCATATCTAATATTGTAAATAGTAATAGACATAATCCACATAAAATTGTTCTTTGAGGTTCTTAATAGTTTTTAAGAGTATGCAATGCTGCTAAGGCCAAAAGTTTGAAAATTGCTGCTTTGGAGTATTCTCATTCTTTTTAAATATAGTGTATATTTTTTGTTAAAATAAGCAATACATTTGCAACTCTCTAATAATGACTTATGAAGTGACTGAAACGTTTTTTGTTAAAAATTTTGAATATGTGTAATCAAAGAAACATGGGTATATGGCATTAATATTTAAAATTCAGGTATCTGGAAGCCAGGTGCACGTGCCTATAGTTCCAGCTATCCAAAGTTTAAGGCTGAAGTAGGATGATCCCTGGAGCCAACTCTGTCCTGGGAAACACAGTGAGATTTTGCTTCCAAACAAATAAATAAAATTTAAGAATTAGGCACGTAGAATCATAGGACTGGTGTTGGATCAGAAGATGAAGCTATAGAGAGTTATCTCATGTAACATCAACTCTGTTAAAAGAAATAATCTAATTTCCATAAAATTATCTCTTGTGATTATACAGCTAATGGGATAAGGAATCCTTAGCTTCTAAGGGTGTCAATACATGTCTGCTAAGATTTTCTTTATTCATTATTAAGATTCATTGCTCTCTTGATGATGGTGTAAGCAGGAAGTTATTGGGGAAGAAGGAGTGAGATTTAACACTTTACAAAAATTTGACACCATTTTCAGTGTACCAAATATTAGAAGAAATTTCTTCTTACAGTATCACATGTATGTGACATACAGTGCCTTCATTTCTGGCATAGATATATGCAAACCCATAAATGTTTCCCCAGTTGTGTGTTTCAGTAGAAATTAAGAAGAAAGAGACAAATGCCTCTGCTCACAACATCATCTTGCTTATAACGCTGAGAAGATTACTTTCACTGTTAATGAGTATTTTTTTTTAAAGAATGCCCTGTTTTGGAGAATATTTTCACAAAAGACATTTTTTTTTTTTTTTTTTTGGTTTCTTACCTTCTGAAATCTCTCCTAATTTCTCATGTTCAGATTTAATAAAGTCACACTGGTATTCACAAATCCTTAGCCAATTAGACACTAATCTGAGGCCTGATATAGTATATTCTAAAAATAAAATAACCAGATATAAAGCAATATTTGTATAATGCATTCATATTTATACATTTACACAACTTGTCTGTTACCTAAATTGGTAACAGGCAGAGAAACTTGGGATATTAACCAATATTTTTCTTATTTGAGTCAAAGAAAACTCCTGGCAGTTTTCTTTTGAGTTAGTTCCTCGGTCTAATGTTGGTAATTGTAGTGAATTTAACTCTGTATCTTTTTTTAATTGCCCAAAGCATAAATAAGAATGTGATCATGCCTCAACAAAATTTAGTTCCCAAAACTATGTAAGGCAGCCAGTAGGATCTGATCCTTCCCTGAACCCACATACATCTAAGAAGACAGTAAGTCAGTGAAATCGTTAATGTGATTTGTTCTAAGTGTCAAATTGGGAAAGAAAATTCCTCCATCAAACAAATGAACTATAATGTGTAGCTTTATACTTATTATATGTTAAAAGAGATGTGAGAGTGCTATAAAATCCTATATGCATGTGAGAAAATATTCTGTTTTTCAAAGTTTGGTTTGATATCTTGCTTGTCCAGTGGAGTTGATTGGTAGATGTTATTGTTCATTTGCTTTTTATGTAATGTGTCTGGGGCAAAAACAAAATTTTCATGAATGATTACCCCAGAATAAAGCCTTGTACAGAAAGACAATCCAAATATCATAAAAAGAATGTTAAAAGCCACAAAGTATTATTATCTCACTCTCTCAGACATTGTAGATTCAGAAATAGTAAGCATCTGAGTTATGAGAAATAACAGCATCTGACATTATTGTTGTTAGTGTTTGTTTGTTTGTTTGTTTTTCAGACAGAGTCTGCATCTGTTGCCAGGCTGGAGTGCAGTGGTGCCATCTCGGCTCACTGCACCTCCGCCTCCTGGGTTCAAGCGATTCTCCTGCCTCAGTCTCCCAGGTAGCTGGGACTACAGGTATGCACTACCACATGCAGCTAATTTTTATATTTTTAGTAGAGACAGGTTTTCACCATGTTGGCCGGGATGGTCTCAAGCTCTTAACCTCGTTATCCCTCTGCCTCAGCCTCCCAAAGTGCTGGGATTACAGGTGTGAGACACTGCTCCTGGCCATGTTTTCTTTTTCATAAGAGTGACACCATAATCTCTATTACCTTTCATAATTAAATAATTCATAATGCTAGTACTTACCTTGCTTTTGTCCTTCTAGTTGTTTCGAAATTTTTTTAGATATCTAATTAAATATAAGAAAATAAGGAGGGAAAAAACAGCAGATTACTTGGAGATAAAAGTGTGACTATTCTGTAAAATTTAATTAGAGAATTAAATTTATCTTTACCTCTGCAATAATAATTTTATATTAAATTATAGAAACTGATTTTTAAAATAAACATATGCATAAAAACTGAAATAAACTTCAAAAAGAAATGTTTCTGTTCTTCTGATTTATTTTTTACTGTTTTAAACATTGAACAAAGACTGATTCTGTACCTGATCACAGTCCTTAAAGTAGAACTAAAATACTATTCTTCCAACAGGACTGTGATATAACAAATAAATATGATGAAATAAATTAAGTGGGAAGGAAATATTGATGGAGTTTTCTGGTATATTTTAATTTAATATCGGAATTTGTATTTACATGCCTTTATGGTCTGCCAGATGGAGGAAAGGAAAGAAAGAAGGAGGAAAACTTTATTACATCAAATATCATATTTCCTTGTATCTAAGACACAAGCAATCATAAAACACACTATAATAGTATATATCACCAAATAAATTTTTTAAAACACCAGCAGTCAAATACAAAACACCGTTCTCTTATGTGAAATTTTATTTTAGACTTTTTAGACTTGTTTTAAGAAATTATTATGAGTCACTCGGGGATGTATGTAAAACAGGAAATTAAGGTCTTCTAGGTCTTCTGCATATTGAGAGCCCAACCTCTCTGAGTCACCTTTCAATTCATGTCATGGACATTCGTGTAGTTTCTCAGTATGTTGCCTTCAACGTCATCACTAATGTTGGTGATGCGGCATTTCTCAAAGTGTGGCTCTGCTATTATCTTCAGGATTATCTTACAAACAGCAGCTGACAATGATTTGCAAGCTAGAGTGTGAGCATAAAGACAATGAAAACTATGGTAAATGCTGGTCCTACTGCCTAGTCAATAGCAATTATAACATGCACCCCCACTTCATAGATATTAAATGTATTAGAATCAGTGAGATAAGAAGTTCTTGTCTTTTTTCTTTCATATACAACGATTAAAGGTTTATATTTTCATGTATTTAACAGTGTTCTCCTGCTTAATATGCTGTTTGGGAGGAAAAGCACCTCAAGTAATCAAATAATGGACTAGTAAATGAGCATATCTTAAAAGTCTTAATTCACTAAGAACATTTGCAACTTAGCCTACTAATCTTGAATGAGTGTCCTATCTCATTGAAAGAGCATACTGAAAGGTATTGAATACTGTGAATGTCAATAATATCTTATAATTAGAGAGACACCTGTACTAAATCAAACTGTAGTAAACAACTTTACAAAGCATTTAATAGTTCTTTGTATGTTCAATTTATTTCCTGCAGCAATCTACAGGTTTCCAGTTGTGGTGAAGTATAAAGCATACTGGCAAATTGCTTTCAGAATATTCAGAAAGTGTTCATTTGGTTTAAAAACTGTCCTTGTCCTTAACATTTGTTTTCTGAACTTTTATTGTCCAAATATATCTAGTATTTTATTTTTAGATAATATTAAGGCAGTGTTAATAATGTGGTTCATTATCACTATCAAAAGCCAAGGTTGTAAGCTTACATTAATATTTGTGAAAAAAAAGTTATTAAATTGTGCAATTAGTTTTCTATATTTAAAAGAAATAAAAATATACAAACACTTGCTTATTTTTAATAAGTAATTCATGCAGGCTCCTGGTCTACAGAGATACATTTACTGATGTCTCATATTCACTTAACTTCACAAGAAAAACAAAACATTTCAAAAGAATACAGTTTGATAGACAAGACCAATGTGCAAGGCTTACTTCATGTAATACTTTGTATTACACAAACTGTCGATAGGGACAACAGAAATTCCACCTTTATATTTTCACATTCAGGATAATTTATTGATGTTTTCCTTACAAGATTAATTTTTGACCTGAAATCTTATCCATTCTCAGTTACATTATATATTAAGCCTATTCTACCTCTGTTTTTCAAATGGAAAGAATTAATATGTGGATTCAACAACAGCAACTATTTTCAGATAACAAATGAATTAAAACAACCAAAAGTATCAGTATGTTGATTTGTAAGTATTAAGTACAGATAAAAGTGTAGGAAGTAGGAAATTCTTGATAAATACCTTACTTTACCACCAAAATTGATCTGTAAAAATGTCCTTTTTAATGTCTATATTTAACTTATTCTGTAATTTTTTTCCATTTCTATTTGTATTCCAAATGATTAACAACTCTTGCCTAAATTAGTCTTCTTGCTTTATTACTATTATTAATAATTGAATGCAATTATTTTGTTTATAGTTTCTTCTTTATTATTGATTTTCCCTGAGTAGAATATCAGTTCCATGTAGGCAGAGATCTTCTCTCTCTTTTAATCACTTGTAGTCCCAATATCAAGATTAATGTCTGAAAGATAGTCAGTACTTAGTTAATATTGGTTTAATTAATAAATATATGAATGAAAATTACTGAGTTTGTCCACAATAGCAATTCTATTAAATCTTGTATATGACTTTCACGTTTCTCTCAATCATTATTTCAAATAAAGTCATTAGAATAAATCTAAATTCTACCGTATTAAAAGATGCTATTCAGCATTTTTCTTGCACAGATCAAGCAGTTTCTAAAGTCTGAAATTCGAGATTTAAATGTTTGTTTTTCCATATGCTGTATGTAATTCTGAGTAATTATTTAATCTCCCCCAAAATGCAGTTTATTCATCTGTAAAATGGTATTCCTAGCAGTACTTATGTATAGTACAGCATAAGCTAGTTATGAGAATTAACTGCAATCATGCATTTAAAATACTTAGTTCAGTGCATGTAAATATTAACCAGCTATGTTCAGTTTGTGTGTTTGCATCTGTCTATATGACTTATAGTTGTTATCATCACATTGTATCACAGGCAAAAACACAATGCATATATTTTGCTTTTTAACATGTAATTTTGGTTTAGTTCTCAGGTTAATACATTAGAAACACGATTAAATTTCAAATCTTCTATTTTAGGGTAAACATTTGGTACAGTATTTAATGTCTAGTTCCTTCTAAATATTGGTTTCTTCATATGTAAAGCTGAGATGATACAGTTGTTTTGTGATTAAATGAGTTAATTAATGTAAAGCGCTAAGCAGTGTGCTTTGTATATTATTTATTGAATGAGTGATAGATAACAATGATAAATATTATTATTAGCCAGGTACTTTATATAGTGTACTTTTCTTTTTATACTCATATGTTATTCCTCTATTACACATTGAGATCTATCATTATATTCTATAATTGGTTAAAATTATTATGATTATGACAAAGTCAATGATTTAATGCTAATTGATTTACTTAAAATTCAGTTTTTGTCTCATGTTAGTTTTGGAGTGCTGGCATAATTAATCTTTCAGGGACTTGGTTATCTTAATTGTAAAATGAAATAAAGAATACCTCAAGGTTTTTGGAAGAATTAAATTATGGTAGAATATGTGAAAATATCTTACACACATTAGTGTTATATGAAGTTATTACGTACTTCCTCCTCTACCATACATGCCAATCTGATCAGTTCTCATTTGCTCTACCAAAATGATTAAATAGGGATTTTGAATGTGATGGTCTTCCTTATAAATTATGATCAACTCATGTCTTTATTTTCTAAGAAAAATGTTCGCTCCTTAAAAATATTTCAATGTGTATTTTTATGTAATAAAATACATATGGTCTTTCATTCAAAGACCATAATAGCCAGCAGAATATTAATCCAAAAACATTAAAAATAAAACTCTCCTTTAGTAATTAAGATCTTTGGTTACAGGTGATAGATATCAATTCAAACTAATGTTTCAAACAGTTGTTTTTAAATTATCATGAGTCATTAAGGTAAACCATGTTCAAGTAAAAGAGTAAAATAACTCAAATGACATTGATCCATTCAAGCCATCAGAACTTTCAGTTCATATTTATGTGTCCCTTCATGAGTTTCTCCTATTCTAGATGCTCTGTTATTTCTCTGGTTCACAAAGCAGGAAACGTGACTGCCTATATATTGTAAGCATTCAACATGAGAAACATTTTTTCTTTCTTTAAGTAGAAATAAAAATCCTGAGAGAAAATAATAGTGAGCTCAGCTTGAATATGATTTCTACTTTTGGAAATGCAGACCCTCGAGTTACAATATGAAAGAGTTAAAGATATTACACCTAGAAAACTGAATAAGAGAATACAAAATTTATCGCTGTTCACTTTGTATCTTTCGGAACTCCATAACATTGATTTTTTCAACACTTGATTCTGCTTCATCTTTAATTTTTTCCCCTGCAAGTTTCAAAATGTATACTATTAATAGTAAAATCCCCAGTAAAGTGAACAACCACTTTTCATAGTTGCATGGCTGACATTTGATGTAACATTTCCAGCACCAAAATAAAACTTCCCTCAGAAAATATTCCCAAAGAGTAGCAATTTGGCACATCTCAGCTACTGCTGAGTAAATCAACTTCGTAACATATGTTTATTTTACTGTCTATTTATTAGAATAGATTTGAATATTCTTTTTTTTTTTTTTTTTGAGACAGAGTTTTACTCTGTGGTCCAGGCTGGAGTGCAGTGGCGCGATCTCGGCTCGCTGCAAGCTCCGCCTCCCGGGTTTGAGTGATTCTCCCGCCTCAGCCTCCCGAGTTGCTGGGACTACAGGCGCCTGCCACCACGCCCGGCTAGTTTTGTTTTTGTTTTTTTTTTTTTTTTTGTATTTTTACTAGAGACAGGGTTTCACCGTGTTCGCCAGGATGATCTCAATCTCCTGACCTCGTGATCCGCCTGTCTCGGCCTCCCAAGATTTGAATATTCTTAAACATTCGATACTGAAAAGTAGGATTCAGATGTATATCTGTAACATTCAAAAATGTATATCAGACGATCAGTGCAAATGTGAAAGGGCTTTACTTAGTTAAGGTGATGGACTATTTTTCCCCTGGGAAGAATTAATTTGAGGGAAATTGGAGAGGTATGTCAAATTAGTAGTTATTTACTCTCATGTATGTATGATATTTTAAAAGTAAGACGAATATAAGTTCTTTTAACTAGAATGTTATTTAGGGTAGAAGGCTATTTCAGTAAGGAAAGGCATGCCACAGGAGACTTTCTTTTAATCTTGAGAATTTATAATTCAACCTCAAATAAGCATATTACATGTTTCAGGAGCCTGAGACACAGGAGAAGAAAGGTTAAAAGAGAAAAAAAAGTATTCTGATGTTTAAAGTAGAGTTTAAAGAGTCCTGAAAATAGGCTGAGACTAAAGAGAAAGGTGACCAAAAATGTTGTCATGATGGCTAAAGGACACTAAGAGAAGTTAAATCTAATCATTAATTTTAAGTTTTAATTATAATTTATAGTATCAATTATTTATTAAAGTATATTGTACACACATACCTTTTTTTAGTCCTCACCTAGGAAATGAAAGATAGGGAGAAAACAGCTGTTAGAGATAGAAGACAGATGGATATGTAGCATTTTGCGTGTTTCATAATGCCTTTGAACAACTGTGAGGTTGTTTATCTTCAGTGAGAGAATAATATGACTTAACCATAATACTGGCTCATAATGCCAGTTTATAATAATATTGTTGTCTGGATGTTACCATCAAATTGGGGAAGAGAAAGATCAAGCTAATGGAATCACAGAGACCAAGCTAATAGGAATTTAAGAAGTAACTGATAAAAATACCACATTTTACAAGTTTAACTGCTAATAGAGGTTGTGGCTTTGGTTGTCATAGCCGCAGTTAGTCAGTCAGGATATAACAATTTGTTCAAACACATTTCAATAAATGATTTATAGTTATTACCTTCTTAAGTTGTCCTGTATTGCAATTGGAAAAACATATTTATTTTACACATTGTATTTCAAGTCTTACAGTAGCTTCATGAGTAAGCCATGTTACAGCCTACCTAACTGCATCTCTTTATTGATTAAAAAAAGATTGGTGAAATAAGTTAAATTACATTACAAAGTTTTACACCTTTATTCTAGTTTAATGATTCTGAAATCAGGATCTATATTGGAATACCAAGCACTACTCCTCCCAGAGTTCCTAATTTAGTCTGGTTATATAGTAGAAATCAGTATTTTAATTATAAATCTATTTAGGTAGTTCTAAAATAAAGTCAAGGTTGAAAAATCATGCCCTAGATTACACATAAGATCAACCATTTATTAGGATTTGTGTACCAATCTTTTATTGCTAGATATGTAGGAACCAAGTAATATTTCTAGTGAAGCCTAGATCATCAATCAGTCATCATCAGTGATATGTAAAAATATGTTATGGGTTCGAGAGAAGAAAAAGGGAATGAATGTTTCAAGTCAAATGTTGCAATGAAAATATTTTGGAACCCATCTTATATCATAATGTTTCTTCCTTCCCCCTTTGTATAAAACATAGGCAAATTGTTCTCATTTGAGAAAGAGCTGGAATTAGCAAAATGGTTAATGCTAAAAGGAACAGGTTCTGAAAGGAGTTAGACTGTAACTTCATATATCTTTGGACCCTACAAGCTCAGCAGACACACAAGATTTGTTTGTATTTGTTGTTGATATGATTTTCTAGAGCTTGGATTTTTGTCAGCTGTTGAACAATAAGAAAACCGTAATTGGAAGCTGTCTTGCAGCAAAATATTTTCTTTTTGTCACACAGAACCTGCAATAATTAGCAGCATAGACTGTTTTGCTGAGTGTTAATACATTTAACATAAGATTTTATTGTAGGTGAAATATATACCTGGAGCTTTCTATAGAAATACAAAATGTCATTTTTGCTTCCTTTTTTTTTTTTTTTTGTTGACAGATTGGTTAATGTAGCAGGATAAAAGCAGATATTTTGAGATTGCTGTAATCATAGAACATTGAGGGTTCAAAACACCTTAAATATCATCCATTCCATACCCTTTTTGGATAAGTGGAAAATAAAATAGACACATAAAGATGTTTTATAATGAAGGAGTATCTCTTCTAACTAAAATAATTCTAAATAGTGCTTGGAGAACTGTAGCAAAGGCATGAATCTACCAAATATATTCTTGTTATTTAAATTTGAGATTCTTCAGAAAAAAAAAATGTACTAAAGTGGAATCTCTGTTCTCTTTCAGAAACAAATACAAACCATTTTCAGGTGTTTAGTTCATGCCCCAATTCGCCAGACTGTTCAGCTATGGGAGAATAGTTGAGGATCAAAATAGCTTTGGGCCATGATGAATAATGAGCAAGAGAATGGACTAATTAATAACGCCATGACAGTGTAAGTCACTTCACTGGAGCTTAAATTTTGGATGCCAAGAGCTGCACACAAGTGATTAATACTCACTATTTAAGGTCAATAAAATTTATTTTTACTATTAAGGAATCCAATTTTATACTTTATAAGCAGAGAAGGAAGGTGAGACTAGAGAAGTTTATAATAATAAGGATACAATGCAATTTACATACTCTGATAAGAGAAAATGATGGATCTTACTATTATGGAAATAAGTTCAAAAGGAGTTTTCTTATTAACACATAAGACGTTTAAAAATTAGAGTGACATAGTGAAATCATAGATTCTACACAATTGTTTCAAAATATAATTTACCAAATTTGATGTAATCACTGCTCCTTTTGGGGTTAGAATTTTATAACACATGAATGTATACTTAAGGTTGAATTTTGAAAAGAGAAATATAACTGTTAAGATTTCACAAAAGTTTTCTGTTTATTAAGAACCTTGACAAATATTATTTTTCTCAATTTCTTCTCACATCTCCTGAATTATTTGCTTCCCATCTTTATCAGGATCAATAAGGATATATTACAATATTTGAGTCTACTCCCGACATCCAACCATAGTTATGGCTTTAGGAAAACAGTCTCACACACCCTCTCCTACAGACTTAGATTCTCCATCACTATCTCTATCTCATTTTCTCTCTTTCTCTGACTCTCTCTCTTTCTTCTATTATTGCATTAGTTAAAACAAAACAAAAAGCAAAGACCAAAGCCATTAAGTGCATATAAAACAGTAAAGGTGAAACATTCAGGTAAATATCATATTTTTTATAAAGTCAACTCAATATACTGACATGACTAAAATCTTCTTATCCCTTAAAGTCAACCTTTCACAAATTTGCAAAGCACACAGATGCTGCTTCTCTTCTTTTAGTTGTAACTAAGAAAAAATTATATGGCTGTTAAGAGGCAAACTACAGGGCCTTGCAATATCAACCAAAGCCTAATTGACCATGAATGCTTTAATAATTAAATTTAAAAGAATATTCAAAAAGAATATGCATCTATTTTCAAGTATATTTTCTACAAACAGAATTACTAAAAAACTCATTCTCAATATTCTTTTTTACATATTTATTGAAGTATAATTGATATATAACAAATCTGAACATGTTTAATATGTATAATTTCTTGAGTGTGGATATGTGCAAACACCCTTGATATCATCACTGCAGTAAAGGAAATAAGCATATCCACTATCTTCAAAAGTCTCCTTGTGTCCTTTTGGTTTTTTTGTAAGATGGTTTAACATGAAATCTACTCTTTTAAGAATTTTTTAAAAGTGCAATACTTTATTGTAGGCATTATGTTGTACAGCAGATCTTTGGAATTTACTCATCTTTCATAATTGGAACTTAATACCCATGGAGCAACAGCCGCCCATTTTTTTCCTTTCCTCCTGCACCTGGCAACCCCATTCTATTCTCTGCTTCTAGGAGTTCGACTACTTTAGATATCTCATGTAAGTGTATCATGCAGGATTTGTTCTGTGACTGGCTTATGCTACTTAACAAAATGTTCTCCAGGTTCATCCATTATGTTGCAAATGGTAGAATTTCCCAATTCTATTTTACTTATGTACCACATTTTCTTTGTCCATTCATATGTAATTGGATATTTGGATTGTTTCTATAACTTGGCTATTTTGAGTAATGTTGCAATGAACATAGGAGTGTGTGTATCTTTTTAAGATCTTAGTTTTATTTCTTTGGACATACACCCAGAGGGGAATCACTGTATCATTTGGAAGGTCTATTTTTAAATTGTTGAGGAACCTCCTTGCTGTTCTCTACAGTGGCTTCGCCATTTTACATTTCCATTGAAGTGTAAAAGATTTCCAATATCTCCACATCTTCACCAATCATCTTTTTGTATTTTTTTTAAATAACCATCCTAGAAATAGTGAGTTGATATCTCATTGTGGTTTTAATGTGTGTTTCTCTGATTAGTGAATATACCTAGTGACCATTTGAATGTCTTCTTCAGAGAAACATCTATTCAAGTCCTTCATTCATTTTAAAGAAAATAGAGTTGGAGTTCTCGCTGTGTTGCTCAGGCTAGTCCAGAACTCCTGGATGCAAGCAATCCTCCGCCTTCCTCCTCCCAAAGTGCTGGGGATATAAGCATAAGCTACCATGCCCAGCCTCTCTGCCCAATTTTTAATCATTTAAATTCTTCTTCTTATTATTATTATTTGTATGTTGTTTGTGTGCTGTTGAATTATAGGAGTTTTGTGATGGTTAATATTGTCAACTTGATTGAACTGATAGATGCAAGGTATTGTTCCTGGGTGTGTCTCTGAGGTTGTTGCCAGAAGAGATTAACATTTGAGTCAGTGGACTGGGAAAGGAAAACCCACTCTCAGTGTGGGTGGGCACCATCCAATTGGCTGCCAGCGTGGCTAGAAAAAAGCAAGTGGAAGAAGGTGAAATATGCCAGCTTGCTGAGTCTTCTGGCTTTCCTCTGCCTCCTGTGCTAGATACTTCCTGCCCTTGAACATCAGACTTCAGGTTCTTCCGCTTTTGGACTCTTGGACTTACACTAGTGGTTTGAGGGGGGGTCTTGGGCCTTCGGCCACAGACTGAAGGCTGCACAGTCAGCTTCCCTATTTCTAAGGCTTTGAGACTCGAACTGAGCTACTACTGGCTTCTTAGCTCCTCAGTTTGCAGGTGATCTATCGTGGGACTTCACTTTGTGATCCTGTGCGTCAATTCTCCTTAATAAACTGCCTTGCATATATACATATATTCTATTAGTTCTTTCTCTCTGGAGAATCCTGACTAATGTAAGTTTCTTATATATTTTGGGTATTAATTCCTTACCAGGTAAGTGGTTACAAATAATTTCTCTCATTCCATAGATTGCCTTTTCACTCTGTTAATTGTTTCCTTTACTGTGTAGAAGCTACTTAGTCTACTTTTTTCTGTTTTCTGCCTGTGCTTATCCAAACAAACAAACAAACAAAAAAAAAAACATTGCAAAAACTAAAGTCAAAGAGCTTTCTTCTACTTGTTTCGTGGAGAGATTTAACAGTTTCAGGTTTTATGTTTATGACTTTAATCCATTTTTAGTTTATTTTGTGTATGGTGTAAGTTAGGAGTCCAGTTTCATTCCTTGCATGTAGATATCCGGTTTTCTCAACACCATTTGTTGAAGAGGTTATTCTTTTACCATTGTGTGTTCTTGGCACCTTTGTGAAAGATCATATGACAACATATGCATGTATTTATTTCTTGACTCTCTATTCGGTAATTCTTAAATAATAACTTGGCTACCTCCTTGAAGTGCATAGCACTTACTATTTGAATTATTTAGTAAATATGCATTGCACATTATGTATGTGACAGGTACTGAATCTAATTTCTCAAACAGCTTAACACCTTTTTAAAATTATCTCAATTTTTTTTAAATCTCCTTTCCTCACTTAAAATACAGAAAAGCACCATTTATTTTTAAAGTCAATGCTTCTAGCAATGATTCTTTCTCTTCCAAGGAATTGCTTCATTTGTTTCCCAAAAGCTTTCCAGATGGATCCAAACTTTACCAGTTACCTAGTATTGCTACACTTAGGGAGTTAATAGACTTAGGTTATAAGTTAGGTGTTAAATTGTGAATTGAATTTGCATTGGAAATCTTGGATTTCTCATAAGTCTAGATAATGTGCCACTTTAAAACAAAATGGTAATTGGTGTATTTTGAGGAAATGTGATAGAGGGGCTATGGAAATAGAACTGGAAATTGATTACAAATGTAACTTGTTGTATCTTGACTGGAGGTGTGCTTAGCATTATTCTATTAATGTTGGAAGGCAACATGACATAAGTAATAATTTCCTAAGATTCTGTAAATCAGACTAATCTCTGTTTCTCTAAATTACTTTAATCCCAATAGGCTTCCTTTATCAAAAGGAAAATCTGCTTTCTGACCACCCTTTTAAATCACTAATAGTATCTTCATATCCTTTATTTTTTTCTAAGGAAAAATGTTCTTTTTTAATTTTTGACTTTTTAAAAATTATTGACAATTATTTCCACTGCCACTTCTTAATTTAGAACATTATCATCTTTTATATGGAAAAACAGACATGATAAAAGATGGAAAAGGAAATTTATTATCAGGCTTTGAAACTTTTTTGGGGGAAAATACACTTGAGATATTATTTTTGTTTTTTAAAAATTTAAGTAAAAAATCTTCATTAACTATACTTCTATAAGCGTGACTATATCTGTTCTCAATTCATTACTATGAAAATTGTTTTAATTTTGTGGCTTATCTAGGACCTCTCTTCTCAATGTGTTCTCTTTAATATTCAAAGTAGCGTTTTATAAATTGAGCTTCAGTATCCAAAAAATGAGTATTTCAAAGCGTAAGTTAATGCTTATAAATAGTGCCATTTTGCTACAGTATATTATCTTACTTGATGACCCTTAGATTCATAATTTCTAAAAGAAAAATAACAATACTTGTTATTATACTGCATTATAATATAATATCTGAATTAAATATCTGCTTTTCAAAAATATTTATCCCAGTCTCTAGTCAATAATAATTGCCAAATATGTATTCATTGATACCTGACACAAGTGTCTAGAATTTACTTGATGTTCAGGAAATATTTACTGTCTAGTATTTTCCATCTACCAGTTAAATTAGAAAAGACTCCTCTTTCTAGGGGCATGTTTCTTTGAGATTAATTATGTCAATTCCCTTATTTTTGGCAGAAAATTAACAATATCTACATGGAATTCTAGCTCTCTGGACATTTTCAATGCTTGATTCCATTCTTTACACGTGAGTCAGTGCTTATGAGCACAGGCTGGAACTTAGGTTGGAGTCTTGGATCTGAACTTGCATGAATTACCTAACATCTCAATGCTTTGATGTCTTATTTGTAAATGAGAATGATGGCTACCTCACAGGGCTTTGAGCAAGTTTTAAATGAGATAACATGTTAGGACCATTATAACAGTGTCTATTATATAGTAAGCACTATCTAGACATTAGCCGTAATGATCTACCTATGTTATTAGACAGTCTCAATTGAAATATCAACAATTAATTTAGAAAGCACTCTATAAGGGCCATTAAATTGTCATCAGATATAATTCTCAGATGCCCATAAGTTAGGATAATAAAAAAACTCACAACAATAAGGTGCTTTACCTTAAATTTCTCTTTTCTGATCTACATTTCAACATGAATACACATTTCAGCACTAAACAAACTCTTTGCCTCAAAACATTTTAATGTTTACCCAACAAAGGTAAAGCATTTTAGCATGATTTTTAAAAGACTCCATTGTAATACAGCAGCCTGTCTTCCTTCCTATCATATGGTTCTCAGCTATTCTCCTCTATATACTCAATATTATTTCCAAAACAGAACACTCTTTGTCATGATTCAACATCATCAGTGTTCTTTTTTTCTTTCTAAAACACCTCACTTCCCAAATGGACAATTCATATTGCTAATTGGAAATGACGCCACCTCTAAATACAAAAACCAAAATCCAACAAGCCAGACCTATATAGTAACCATACAGTGTTTTGTTTTTTTTTTTAATCGTTTTCTCATTTGCCCTGAGAATACTCACCGGCAGTGCTTGTGACTGCAGTGTTTGCCCGAGATCACTTTGCATGAAATATCTTGCTTTTATTATTTTTTTTGCATTGTTCTAATATGCCAACTTCAGAAACAAATGACTTCATTCTATGTATAACATTCTGGGTTTTTTGTTTGTTTGTTTGTTTTGTTTAGTTTTTCTTCCTGAGTCCTGCTCTTCTTGCCCAGCCTGGAGTGCAGTGGCCCGATCTCGGCTCACAGCAACCTCTGACTCCCAGGTTCAAGCAATTCTCCCTGCCTTAACCTCCCTAGTAGCTGGGATTACAGGCACCTGCCACCACACCAGGCTAATATTTTTTTGCACTTTTAGTAGAGACGGGTTTTCGCCATGTTGGCCAGGTCTCGAACTTCTGACCTAAGGTGATCCGCCCACCTGGGCCTCCCAAAGTGCTGGGATTACAGGCGTGAGTCACGGCGCCAGACCAGTTCATATTATATTGATCATTAAATGGTTTCATATTATAATGATCATTGAATAGTTTCATTAAAATTCCGTTTAAGAAGGCATACAAGAGTTGTAATGTATTTGGGGAAAATAACAACACTTGTTATACTAAGTGTAATAAACAAAAAAAGCTATGCCCGTTGTTTAGAAAATTTAGCTCTATTTTTCATTCCATGATGAATATAGTGAGGACAGTAGAATTATACCACCATTACACCATAATTTATATATGAACAAAGCTTATATAACACTTGTATTTTCTCCCTATGGTACTTGTGTTTACTTCAAGTTTACTATGTTTAGTAACCATTTAAAATAGCAAAATACGAACAGAAAGCACAAACATGCAAAAATCATGGTTGAAGAAAATATAATGGAAAAAGAACACTTGTTTGTAGTGTAAGAGATGAAGCAAGAAGACAATGCCATGTTGTTTGACCTCATCTGGGAATGTGCATCTCAGGTGACAAAGTATTCACTGCTATGAGCAATTACATTTCTACAAGTGACTGAAAATTCACCATGAATATCGATTGGGGGTTACAAATAAATTATAGTTAGTAGGTAGATCTTCAAATACAGATCTGAAACGAATAAGTATTGATTGTGCCATTTTGTTAGAATGTTTTCTGTGGAATTTCGTTGTTTTCTATGTAGTGACTTTGTCGGATGATATTTCTCGTGTTGTTAGAAATTGGAAAGAAACAAAATGATCCTTCCATTTCCAATAATTATCTAACCAGGTTTTGCTATATGTTTTTTATACAAGTACACACTTTCAAATGACAGAAAAACTCCACTACTTAATGAAATAATTCAATGTATTTCCTCAAGTTTTACCGCTTTGTAAGCTCTGTTCCCACAAATAAACTTAATTTTAATTATTTCAGACACCTACTCTGTTGTTTATTCTCATATTATTTATTGATGTCCACACTAACTTGGTAGGTGTGGTAAGGTAGAAAAAGATAGCACTTTGTTTTGATGAGCATGTATTCAGTGGTGCCTAATCTGCAGCTGGAAATACACATCAAGTCTGCATCTAGGTACTATACATAAACAGACTTCCTGTAGAGGAGAAGATTGAATTATATGAAAAAACTCCAAACATAAAACACAAAATGTTCTCAACACAGTTTAAAAATTACTTGTCATACAAAGAAACAAAACAGTGCAACTGGAATGAGAAAAAATAACAGACTGATGCCAAAATTGAGGTGAGTCGTGTAGTAGAATTATGTAGCAAATATTTTAATGAATACTTCTACAAAGGTTTCAAAAATTATAAAAATACTTGGAACAAATAAAACATGAAAGTATAAGTAAATGAATAGAGATAAAAACAGAAAATAGAAATTTTAGATGAAAAAATACAACAATTGGAATGTAAGAAAAATCAGATTGGCTAATAAAAGATTGAATATGACTAAAAACAGAATAAGGCAACTTTATGAACAACAAAAAATATTCAGGCTGAACAACAGAGAAGAAATAGACTGGAAAAAAATAACCTCATGAAGGCGAGATAATATAAAATCTGTTATTTGTATAATTTGATTTCCAGAATAGCTAAAATTGTTCCAATATGGCAAAAAAAAAAAAACCTACAGATGCAAGTAGAAGAAATCCAAAAAAAGAAATCCAAAGAAATCCATGCCAAGACATATCACCATCAAATATCTGAGAACTAAACACAAATACAAATCTCAAATATGGCTACAGAAAAATAAATATAGAGAAACACCAAAGCAAATGGCAATGGACTTCTCATCTCTAATAATGAAGACCAATAGAAAGTGACACACATATTTTGAGTGCTGAAATAAGGTAACTGTCAACAAACACTTTCATATTTAGTAAAAATATTCTTTAAGTATGAACATGAAATAAAAGTAATCTCAGACAAAGCGAAACTATCAGAATTTGCTATCAGAAACATATCCTAAAAGAATGGTTAAAAGCAGTTTTCCAAATAGAAAAGAAATAATAAATAAATATCTGTGTAACATCAGAAAAAAATGAAAATAATAAAAAGTATAAAAAATGTATAAATATAATACAGTCTCATTCTGTTTTTGTGTGTTCTATATGGTATTAGATTGTGGATGCCAAATTAATAA
>NW_012107308.1:890897-891717 GCF_000951045.1 Mandrillus leucophaeus
CGGGAAGACGCAGATCAACCGAGCATGCGCCAGGTGATGTCAATCCGAAGAGATCGAAACTTACCCAGCCACGCCTACAGAGATGCCCCTATCATGCCCTTATCCCGCCCACTGCCCTCCCCCTTCCAGTACCAATGATTAAAGGTCCGCTGCCGGCAGGAGCCAGTGTGACTTCTTCGGCCCCCGCATTTGTGGGCCAGAGAACATCACCGGAGAGCCCTGGTGGGACTTCCCTGGCCCCCCACACCTGAGGACCAGAGAACTTTGCCCAAGAGTATGTGCATATTTGCAATAAAAGACTGCCACTTTCTTATGTACTTTGGCCTCATGTTTAATTACTTAGCTCTCCTAAATTAAGTTACATTAAATTAAATTAAAACAATACCATAGACCAAATTTATCCAGCAGATGCTTGTAGAACATTTCACCCAACAACTGCAGAACACACATTATTTTCATAAACACATTAAATCTTATCCAGGTTTGACCATATGTTAGCACATAAAGCAACTCAAAAAATTTTTAAAAATCAAAATAGTGTAAAATATACTTTCTGATCACAATGGAATAAAACTAGGTGTGAATAACAAGGAGACTATTTAGAAATGCACAAATACATGGAAATTAAACCACATGCTCATGAAAGACCAATGAGTCTGTAGAGGACTACGTGCTCGCAAAGGAGGCGTTCCCGATAAGTCCTGCTCTTGCAAACCAAGCAGGGCGTTCCCAATAAGTCCTGCTCTTGCAAACGAAGCAGGCGTTGGGGGCTTGTTTATGTGTAAACATCTTGAAAATCCAGAAAGTCAGGGAAAGGTCA
>NW_012107308.1:900948-903459 GCF_000951045.1 Mandrillus leucophaeus
GGCTCACTGCATGCTCCGCCTCCTGGGTTCACCCCATTCTCCTGCCTCAGCCTCCCGAGTAGCTGGGACAACAGGCGCCCGCCACCGCGCCCAGCTCATTTTTTTGTGTGTATTTTTAGTAGAGACGGGGTGTCACCGTGGTCTCGATCTCCTGACCTTGTGATCCGCCTGCGTCGGCCTCCCAAAGCTGCTATTCTTACTACAGGGGAATCACACAGTCTTCACAAGCCATGAGCTCAGGTTGAGAAGTTGCCTGGAATTCATGCAGCTGCACTGCTCCAGATATGGGTCACAAATTGTGCCCCAATCCATGACCCAAGCTGCTACACAACAGCCTAGCAGAACTGCCCTGAGCAGACATAACTTTGAGTCAGATGAACCACTACATACATAAGTCCTAGACTGGAGTAACAGCCTAGTATCTCCAAGCCCAGCAAGCCAGTTCCTGAGTTGGCAGACCCTCCAAGCGCATGCATGTACCCAGCCTGAGGGACAAACCGGTGAGTCCAGCCCTGGCAAAGCTATTCCACCATGACTAAAAACTGCCACAGTCTTTGCCACTGAGACACTCACAAACATCACCAAGATGTATTACAGTTAAATAAACTATGCAGAGACTACACTACCATCATCTACCCAGAACCAAAGCTAATGCACCCCACTCAATTCACCTCAAGATCCACTTATAGGAATAAGTCTTTCCCTATTAAACACACTTTATATAATTGGAAGATGTAACTATTCCACCAGATGTGCAGGTATCAATATAGGAACACAATAGACATAAATAAAAAAAGGTAACATACACTTCAATAGGAACTCAATAATTCTTAAGTAACAGACCTGAAGAAATAAGAAATATACACAATACCAGAGAAGGAATTCAAAATAATAATCTTAAGGAAACTCAACAAGATACAAGAGAGAATACAGAAAGGCAATTAAACAAAATTAGAAAAAAAATATAATCCAAATGAGAAATTCAATAAAAAGATTTATATAAAAAAGAAGCAAACATAAATCAATGAGTGAAATAAATATAATCGAGAACTTCAACAAATGACTAAGCAGAAGAAACAATCTCTGAACTTGAAAACATGTATTTTGAAATAGCCCAGGCAGACAAAGAAAATAAAAAAGAAATATAAAAAGAATGAAGAAAGTCTACAGGGATGATGGGTCACTATTAATCAAATATTTGGGGACTCTATGTGGATTCCACAAAGAAAAGAGAAAGAAAAGCTATAGGAAACATATTTAATAAAATAATAACTGAAAATTTTCTCAAATTTTGGGAGAGAGATGAACATTCAGACCCAAGTAGCTCAAAAGATCTTCAAATGTATCACACCCAAGCAGATTCTCTCCAAGGCTCGTTATACTCAATCTATCAAAAGTCAAACACAAAGAATTCTAAAAATAGCAAGAGAAAAGCATCAGATCACGTATAAAGGAATCTCCACTAGACTAACAACAGATTTCTCAGAAATCTTAAAGTCTTGGAGAGAATGGAATAATACAATGAAAGTGTTAAAGAAAAAAAAAAATAAAAGAACTTCTCAGTCAAGAATGCTATACCCAGCAAAAAACTGTTCTTCAGAAATGAAGGAGAAATAGCTTTTCACAGACAAGCAAAAGCTAAGGAAATTAATCATCATTAGATTGGCCTTACAATAAATGCTTAAGGAAATCCTGCATCTGGAAGTGAAGAGATGATCACCATTATCATAAAAAGATGCACAATTATGAAACTCACTGGAGGAGCAGATATATAGAGAAGAAAGATAAAGGAATCAAACCTCATTACTAAAACAAAACAAAACAAAACAAAAACAAACAAAAAATAAAACATCACAAACAATGAGACAGGATTAAAAAAAAACAAAAGAACACACCAAATAAAATCCAGAAAACTATAAAATGATAGAGCACGTCTACACCTATTAATAATAACCTTGCATGTAAGCAAATTAAATTCTCCCATTAAAAGATATAGACTGACCAAACGGGCAAAAAAAATACCCTAAAATATGCTGCCAATAAGAAACCCACCTCTCCTGTAAGACACGCGTACACTAAAAGTGAAGGGATGGAAAAAGATATTTCTTGCAAATACAAATCATAAGTGAGCAAGAATAGCTATACTAATATATAAAATAGACCTTAAATAAAACCTATAAAAAGAGACAGGAGGACATTATGTAGAAATAAAGGGGTCAATTCAGCAAGAGGATATAACAATTGTAAATATATGTGCACCCAGCACTGGAGCACTCAGACATAAAAAGCAAATATTAGATCTGAAGAGCAAGATAGACTCCAATACAATAATAGTTGAAGACTTTAATACCCCACTTTCAGCATCGGATAGATCATCAAGACAGAAACACAAAGAAACATTGAATTTCAACCATACCTGTTTGGGTGAAGGAGAAAGGACAAGATGGAGGAAGGTGAACAAGAAGGCATAATCCATGTTGCTTCCGGGTTCTTCCTCACCAACTTTCCCGC
>NW_012107308.1:908449-972495 GCF_000951045.1 Mandrillus leucophaeus
ACTCAGGAGGCTGAGGCAGGAGAATGGCGTAAACCCGGGAGGCGGAGCTTGCAGTGAGCTGAGATCCGGCCACTGCACTCCAGCCTGGGCTACAGAGCAAGACTCTGTCTCAAATAAATAAATAAATAAATAAATAAATAAATAAATAAAAATAAAGCAAAGTGCGCCATTTGAGGCGGCCTCCATGTTTGTCTTGTCTTGTGTCTTATGTGTTCATTCCTTTGTTTAGGAAACACGGGGACCCCAACATGAGTCAAGTAAGAAATTAAGAAAATGTAGAATTCCCCAGAAATAAATAAAATAAATAAAAGAGCATATGGGATATCACCTGTCAATTCAGAGAAAGTCTGAAGCCTGGGCTGCTGGGCTCAGTTCTAGGTGAAATCCACGGCCTGGAGTGAGAACTTATGGTGCTTCTTCTGGGCCTGCCCATGTCTGCCCATGGACCAATCAGCACACACATCCTCCCTTCTCAGCCGGTAAAAACCCCAGACTCAGTCAGACTCAAACAGATGTGGAATGACCTGCCTGCTGAAGGGAACTACCCACTGTGGGTCTCCTGAGAGCTGTTCTGTCACTCAATGAAGTTCCTCTCCTGCTTGCTCACCTTCCAGTTGTCCACTTACTTTATTCTTCCTGGATGTGGGAAGAGAACTTGGGACCTGCTAAATGGTGGGACTGAAAGAGTTGTAACACAAACAGGGCTGAAACGCTGCCCCACTCACCAAGTTGCAGGTTATGAGAAGGAGAGAATAGCTGCAGTCCTTCAGGAAGCCCAGACCTCAGGGCTCCCCGAGCCAGGGCTGTGACACCCTCTTTGGATCTCAGCAGTTTCTGGCATCTCCAACCCTCAGGGCGCCACCGCATTCCCCTC
This sequence comes from Mandrillus leucophaeus, assembly GCF_000951045.1. Classification (NCBI taxonomy): domain Eukaryota; kingdom Metazoa; phylum Chordata; class Mammalia; order Primates; family Cercopithecidae; genus Mandrillus; species Mandrillus leucophaeus. The sequence goes on from NW_012107308.1 coordinate 909,324, forward strand.
ATCCAGACGCTGGTACCCACAGTGGAAACCACTTGTGGTGCATCTGGTCCAGCCTCCGCCTCACACAGAACGGACACCTGTGCCGGTGCCTGCAGCTCCCCACCCCACCACAGCAGCTGAGGCTTGGCTAGCTGAGTGCAGTACCCCGACCCTGTGTTCACTCACTCACTCATCCCCTGCTGCTCCTGGACTGGCGCACCCTTGGCTGGTGTGGGACCCGTGGCATAAGCTGAGCACAGTTGCTGGGCCTAGTGGAGGAAACAAAGCCAGCAGATGTGAGCAATACCAAGGCAGAAGGCACCACTGGCTACAGAGGTTTCTGGCAGGTGAGCGATACCCCAAAGATCCTGTGACAATACTTGATAATAAACAACTATGTTACAGGTTTATGTATTTACTGTACAATACTGCTTATCATTATTTTAGAGTATTTACCTTTTGGAGCAAGGCAAAGGATGAAAGATATAATAAATATCACCCTACACATTAAGATATCTATCCTGTAGTTTAGAAACTTATAAAATACTACTCTGAGAGTTTATATGGGAAAGGACCCTCAATATCCACTTCAGAGAAAGAGAGGAAGACCTTTGCTCAGAATGTAGACAACAAATTCTCCTTGGGGCTAGATGGTAAGAAACATAGTTTTTTGTTTTATTTTATTTTTCTCTTTAAACTACAAATAAATGTCTCCAGGGTGAAGATAAGACAAGAGTCACCCAGTTTAAATCCCATGGAATGTATCCATGGCTCCAATCTCATGCTGCTTTGAAATACAAACATCTACCTTTGGAAAATTAAATATTTTATCAGTAACTTCCAAGGCTTCTTCTTTCACCCAGGTCTCAGTAAAACTTGTTTGGAAATGCTTATCCATGAAGAAATAATATATATACATATATATATATAGTCCAACCCCAGCCTCACACAGAACTGGCACCTGTGCCAGTGCCTGCAGCTCCCCATCCTACCACAGCAGCTGAGGCACCTGGCTGACTGTGTGCAGTACCCCGACCCCATGGAGATATATATATATCTCCAATTTTATATATAGTGTATATACATACACACACATATAGTTATATGAATGTTATGTGCATAAATATATATTTTTTATCTATGACACCACACTTATATTTACACCAAGTTTCATATAACAATGTCCATAACAGATTTGTAGTCACACATGGGATGTAAATGCCTTTCAATGAATGACTCATTAACTTGCAATACTACTCAACAATAAAAAGGAACATACTATTGACACACACACAACGTCTTGGATGAATCTCAAGGAAATTATTGTGAGAGAAAAGAGCTAATATTGGAAGATTTTATACTATATAAATTCATTCATATAAAATTCTTGACATGATTGAATTTTAGACATAAAGGACCAGTTTGAAATTGCCAGTCATTAAGGACTATGGGAAAATAAAAGGAGATGAGCTGACTACAAAATTATCCAATAGTTCTTTATTTTGATTGTGGTGGTGGTTACAAAACTCTATACATAAAATAAAATCGCATACAACAACACAAAGTTATGCATGTATACACAAATGAGTGCATGTAAAACTGGTGGCTTGAATGTTGTACATACAAATGTCATTTTCTTGGTTGTGATGTTGTACTATTTGTGTAAAGTGTTGCTATTGGTAGAAAATTGGTGGAAGATTTGCAGAAATTCTGTATAATTTTTCAACATTTTGTGAATCTATAATTCTTTCAGAATAAAAGCTTAAAAGATCATATGCTTATGGACTGGAATTATTATTTTTCAATACCTATATGTGTAAAACAACAATTTCAAAAATCATATATATAGAATCTCATTAAAGATAAGTGTTAATAGATAAACTTTTGCAATGAATTTTAGTAATAGGAAACATATTTTGAACTGCTTTTAAATAAAATGTTTATTCCAAAACAAGTTTGATTTTTCTCATTAGTAGACCTGTTTTATGAAAACTATGCATATACTATTATCATTTTTAAATTTATAATTTTACCATTAAAACGTTGTGAAATTTGTTTCTCTCTTGTTATATAAGTAACTATATGATATCATCCTTTATTTTGCCTCTTGAACTGCAAATGCCTAAAATAATTGCTCTCTGGCCTGTTGCGATAGAAGTTTACCCACCTTTTGATTAGCTCTTCCATTTGAAGATGTAATGTCCACTATATTTTTCAAGGTTTTGTTTTGTTTTTGAAGGGACTTTTCTTCCAATTAGTCTTGCAGGGAAGAAGCTACGGATTTTCCTGTTTTAGATGATGAACGTGGGATTAATGTGTTACAAGCCAAGGAACAAAATTAGGTGGCAGAGCCTCCCCCTCTGATATGAAGCCTCTCATCTAAACATTTCTGCTAGAGGAAATCACTCAAATTTCCCTGAGTCCTAAGTTTAGGCTTTCATGCAGGAATAATTTTCTGACCTTTTGAGAAGTTTGGGATGGATTGTATTCAAGGACTTGCTTAAGGAATTTGTAGTAGAGGTGGTGAGGATTTAGTATTTTAGCTGCCTCTTTCACAGACTGTCATGTGATAATCCATTCAAAACTACACTTTATCCTCATCTTTCAAAGTTCTCTGTGTTATTCATTGCTGAACTTTTCAGGGATGCTGCAGAAAAAAATCAGCCTTTTTCTCCTTCATAGTATCTTTTGTGATTACTCTGGTATCATCATTTTTTACTGTGATAAGCCAGTTATGAATCATCCATCTGCTTTTTATCTTCTAAGAAATGTATTGGCATTTCTTATCTACTTTTATTCCCTCCTTCTTTGTCCATAGGATTTACATCATTTTTATTTATTAATTATATTTTAGAAAAATTTTATGATAAATGACTTTTTTGGTAATTATTTTCCATGTTTTATGGGAACTCATTTTCTTTAAATTTAAAATAGCTGGACACATAGGGAAGACCATAATAGCTATTATAACTTTCTTTCAGTGAATAAAAGCATTTCATCAAAATGGTTTAGAATAATTAAATACTTTCTGTTTTTGTATGTAATATTAAACAAATGAGCCTAGATATCAGATGATTTATGTAGATTCCACATTGTTAGTCCTGGAGTAAAAATGTAATGCAACTTCTCTTTCTTTTGCAAAGACTCACCAGAAATAATTCTGTTACTGCTACCTAAAATTCAAAAGCTTAAACATTTCTGCAAATTTTATATTCACACTTCTGGATATAAGTTGCCTCTAAAAGGTTCAAACTGTGAGAAAATATATGGAAAAATGTACATCTTAAATACTGCTTATTCTACCAATGGAAATTATTTAGCTATACTTCTCTTTATTGCTTCTGGATTCATAAGATGCAGATATGAAAAAGGTAAAAAATGAAGAAAGGGGATAATATCTGAAGTGGATATTCAATACGGAGTCACAGGATACAGCCAAACCCTCTTCATGGCTCCTACCCTGCTCAGTGCCTGGGGGATTTACAGTGCCTTTAAGATAATCTTAAGATGAAAATGCTAGAATGTGTTCAAGTGTAAGTGCATGTTCAGTTAAGCACAGAATTGTCAGTCTGGGGCAGCAAGTTAGACCCGTCTTATTGAAAAGGAACCCTACAAAACTTGTATTCTGAGGCAGTTTTTATAGGAGCCTAGCTATACACTAAATGTACCACTCTACTGCTATAGCAAGATTGTGCAGAATTGTAAAGCTCTGGCTCAAAGCAATGTAGAGGTGTAAAATTTAAAGGGCAAAGGGACAATGAGACCCAGTTTAAAAAAAAATCATATAGCTCAGGGATTTAAAAAATCTTGCGCGTGGCAAGCCATTTTTGATGGATTGGTGTTGCAAGTTTTTGTGCCCGAGAGCATACAAATGGAAATTTTAACCTCTACTAAAATGATATTAATCAGTGATCTGATATTTTAAAATATTGAAATATCTCCACCGAAATGAACTCTCTTAAAGGGAATTCTTACAAAAGCCAAAAGTTAGTGGCTGTGGAATGATTTTTAAATAGTCCTATAAAAGTATTACATTCAACATTTATATAATCAAACCTAGAATTGAATATGATACTTTCACATTTACAGTGAGGCACATAAGCCGTGTGGGCCAAATTGAATGGGCTTGAAATTGGTAAAAAGAATTAGGTATAGAGTAGGAAGACATGGTAAATTGAAATTTAGTAGTGTCTCTTAGAGAAGAGAAATCCATGTTAAAAAAAAAAAAAAAAAAAAAAACCTCTAAAATCAAGGGAGTCCAAAATTAGTTTAATTTAGAACTATGATTGATTAGTTCAGTGGTTAGAATATATTAATAGAAAATGTAGGATTGGCTGTTACTGTGGAGTTCATTGACAAGCTGTTTTTCATAGGGATGATCAAAGTGAGGAAAAAAGTAGTCATTTTGTTTTTCCTGTTCTAAGACATAATGGTCTAAACTTCTCTTCTTTCTTTCCTAATTAATCCTTCCTTTTGAAAAATAATTTATCTACCAAATAATGTTTTCCTCCCTCCCTCTCCTCCTTCTACCTTCCATTTTCCTTCCTTTCTTCCTTTGCTCCTTCTACTCTTTCTACTTCCCTCACTTGTTCTTCCTTTAGTCCTTCTTTATGTTAAATACAAGGCTAGAAGTACTTGAAATACAGATTTAAATTCTTGCTTTGTGATCTTATTATTTTTCTAAACATTAAAAAAATTATTTGAATTGAATGTAATTTTATCTTAGAATGTTCTTCCGAGCAATATAGATTCTATCATTTAAGTTCTTAATTCAGGGCTGGTAAATGGGCGATACTCAAAACATGATAAATATTATTTTATATTTTTATACAGTATTATCTTGGTATTTATCTTCTCTTCAGCTCTATGAAATCAACTATCCTTAAATTCTACAATATCACCTAGTAACCAAGATACTCAGTTTTATATAACAGGAAGAGATCTAATTTTGAAATGTAATGACTCTTCTGTGTGTGTAAGAGAATGAGTCACAATTAGACAATCCATGTTTCAATATGAAATGCTATACAGAGTTTTTAAGGGTAGGTTATGTATAACAGCTCAGTAAAGACTCTCCTGGTAGTCTTTATGCAATTAATAAGTTACCACCCCAGTCCCTCAAAGAAAAATAAAACTAATGTCTTTCTAGAGCCTTCTTCATTAAGATTGGCATGGAGAACTAGTCACTTAAACAACTCCAGAGTGTTTTCCCAACCTATCTTTGCTGAATCAACAACACAAACCTTGAGAATCTACTAAATTCATACTTCTGTCTTTCCAGGAATATACCTTGAGCATTTTTTCCTACAATGTCTTACTTATGACATGCTTTTGCTGACAGTATCCTTTATTTACCCATATAATACCAATAACATTAAGTTAATCTACACCAAATCAGGTCATTAATTATATCTGATTTTTCCAGTATTTGGTCAGGGAAACATTAGTATCAAAACCACCTTCGAAATTCAGTTAAACTGCAAAACCTTGAGTCTTACCCGAGAAACATTGAATAAATCAAAATGGGGGTTGGTGTTATTAAATTAAGCAATCCTAAGGGATCCTGTGTACACTGAAACTTAAGAACCACTGATAATAGAGAGACAGATAGATAGATGATTGATGATAGATAGATAGATAGATAGATAGATAGATAGATAGATAGATAGACAGACAGACAATAGATAGATAATAGGCAGATGATAGACAAATAGAGATAGAGGTAGAAAGAAAGAAGAAAGAAAGAGAGAAAGAGAAAGAAAGAAAGAAAGAAAGAAAGAAAGAAAGAAAGAAAGAAAGAAGGAAAGAAAGAAGGAAAGAAAGAAAGAGAGAGAAAGAAACTAGAATAGAATAGACAGATTGTAGTTTCTTAAGGCTGTTGCAGCAAAGTACCACAAACTAGGTAGCTTAAAAGAACATAAATTTACCCTCTCACAGTTAAGGAGGCTAGAAGCCCAAAACCAAGCTGTTGGCAAGGTCGGTTCCTTCTGGAGTCTCTAAAGTAGAATTTGTTCCATGTCTCTCTCCTAACTTCTGGTAGTTGCCAGAAATCCTTGGCATTTCTTGGCTTGCGCCGGCATCACTTCAATCTCTGCCTTCATTGGCATGTATTTTCTCTTTGTGCCTCTAAATCTCTTCTTAAAAATTTTCTTCTTTTTCAAAAGACATTAATCACTGGATTAAGGCCTAGCCAAATTTAGGTTATACTCTGGAAGCAAAAAAAAAAAAAAAAAAAAAAAAAAAAAAAATTGTATTGGTTTAAAGTAACAGAAATATTTTACTTACTTCTGCTATTCTATCATGAGACTCAATCTGACCAAACTTCTATAACCTTTGATCATCATTAGTCACTGTGTCAAAGAAAGTGGGAAAACATATGCTATTCCTTAAATCTTGTTGCTTAAAAGTGGCATGTCTGCTCATCATCACCAAAAAATCAAATGGCCACATACAATTTACAGAGATAAAAACAAAATTTGCAATGAAGGTAAATCTAGCCATATAACTGAAAGGAGGAGAGTTTATTCAAGAAAAATCATGATAAAGTCATTTGAGTTAATTGTGTACACCTGTACTTTAAATTATATTTTACTCTAAGTTAAATTACAATGCAGAAAATATATTATACTACTTTATATTTCTGAGTGTTTTTAGCTAGTAAGATCTTAATATATATTAACTCATCTTCAAAACAACCTATACATATAATAGTGTTAACTTGTTTTTCATAGATCAGGAAAGTAATGTATAGACATAATTACTTACTAAACACAGATTTTGCCTTCAGATTAACTTTTGAAAAAGAAATCACCTTGCCTTTCAGTTATATTTTAATGGAACTAAGCTGTGGCATAAATAAGTACACAAGAAAGTAAGTAGGTAAGTAATTAAATAACTAAACAAATAAGCGAATAATCAAACATATAAAATTCATAATTTTAACTTCCAAAATACCAAGAAGAATGCTTCATTGATACAGATCTTCAGTCTTCATCTGTGACCCTCCATCCTGGCTTGCCTGGGACAGTGTTACCTAACAATTGTGAATTCATACAGAAGAAATTTGTCTAATTGTTTTAATCTGTGTGACTTCATTTACATACATTATGAAGAAAAAGCAAAGAAGTCTAACCCACCATCAGAACCATAAATGCTTTTTGGAGAAGGGAGGAGTTTGTGATTTGGAGGATGCAAATGGTAGGCTTTGGGGTGGTGGCAATATTTCATGTCATGTCTGATTGCTGGTTACATGCATACTTTATTTATTTATTTTTATTTATTTTTATTTTTGAGATGGAGTCTCACTGTTGCTCAGGCTAGAGTGCAGTTGCTCTATCTCGGCTCACTCCAACTTCCCTTTCCCAGGTTCAAGAGATTATCCTGTCTCAGCCTCCCAAGCAGTTGGGATAACAGGCGTGTGCCATCACACCCCAAAATAACAAAAAATAAAAATTTGTATTTTCAGTAGAGATGATGTTTCGTCATGTTGGCCAGGCTAGTCTCAAACTCGTGACTTCAGGTGATCTGCCTGCCTCAGCCTCCCAAAGTGTTGAGGTTACAGGCGTGCACCAGCACGCCCAGCAGATGCATATTTGCTTTAAAAGAGCACTAAGCTGTAAGTTTTGTCTTTTTACTTTATGGAATGTTCTATTTCTTTTTATAATTAAACATTTTTTTAAAAAGGAAAATATTCAACAAATGGAGAAATATCAAAACAGTAAAATTACACATGAAAATTTTAGATATGTAAAAAACAAATGTATCTCTACAGAAATATGAATGCGGTTGACATTGGGTGCTCCTCCTGACTCTGCAGGGGCTGTCAACTAAGCTGGTACCCTGAATTCTAAAACATAATAAGATGTCCAGTGTTTTTGTTGAGGTAAAAAAATTATGGACATGAAATAATAATTACGTGACTATATGAGGATATTTGAGTATATAAAGACATAAGAACCAAATTTATTATTTCTAATACAGTTATTATTTGTTTATTCTTTGTAATGATCATAATGACCAAAATGATACCAGCGCTCTGCTAATTGATGATTAGTTAATTTTTCAATGAGAACAACATTGCATTAGAGTGATGAGAATTTTTGCCAAGAAAGAAAGAAAGAAAGAAAGAAAGAAAGAAAGAAAGAAAGAAAGAAAGAAAGAGAGAGGGGGGAGAGAGAGAGAAAGAAAGAAAGAGAGAAAGAGAGAAAGAAAGAGAGAAAGAAAGAAAGAAAGAAAGAAAGAAAGAAAGAAAGAAAGAAAGAGACACAAGGGGCAGTACCGATAAGCTTCTTGTATCTAACTGTCTTCTCAGTCAGGGTTTTGTTGTTGTTATTGTTGTTTGCCACTGTATTAGACTACCTGTCATTTAACTAGATACTCATATCAGAGATGTTATATTTTATCCACAGATCTTAAAGGGGTAAGGAGTTCTTACATTCCTGATTATAATTTAGAGAGAATGACAGAATATAGAGTGGAGTGGGAGGCACAGTAGGTCAGGCACAACGTGGAATCTAGAACACTGACATCTAGTTTATATTAGAAAAGCTCAACTGGAATAGTTTAAAATTATATTGAAGGCATTGATACCCACAAATGAAAATGGGCCAAATTGCTTCCAGGACTCCTTGACATTTTCTAAGTAAAATGTTAATACAAGTTTTGCTAAGTGGTCTCTTTCTTCAAAGCTGCCTCTTGTGTTTAATTCTCATTGGCCTCTAGAACAGACAATGCTACTAGTCATTAGTTTGTCATTTATGGGGTTGAACATATGGTTAGCCCAATCATAATTAAAGAAATGATTTAGCATAAGCATGATAAAATTAAAGTTCAATGAATAATAGTATGATCACAATCCTATTTTGGTAAAGGTGCCCATAAATTTGAAGTCATCAAGATGAAATAATTATATTACATTTGGACATTTGGAACTGTTACTCCACAAAGCAAAAGTGATGCAAAATAAGCTGTCTGTAATTCTTTTGCAGCATTACTCACAAAGAAAAATAAAAACACAAACAAAAATAATGGATTTATATACAAAATTTTCATAGAAAGAGTTTCTAACTTACTAGTAGGCTATGCATTACTTTTATTGGTTTACCATTTTGAAAAAAAATTACCACATCATCAATGTGTATTTAAACAAAAAAATTATTTTTTTAAAAAGGAAAATTAGTTTGCTGTGTTCCAGATATCCACCCAAAGCACCATATAGAAATGTCCCTAACACTGATAAACTCATCCTCTGACAATATATAAATATTCCATTAAAAACTCAAGTTTTCACAATGAGACAATGATGTCAATGATATTAAACATTTATTCATGATGCTTTTCCTAAAGCTTTAATCTCTCTAAAGTTGGGGCATGAAAAGTGAGAAGTGGTAAGAAGAGCTTTAAAATTCTTGTTTGACTAGTACTGTCATGTAATTTCTAGGGTTTCATTGTATGTAATTCCCCAACATCATGATCAAAGATTTTCACCCTGTATTACTATAAGTTACCATGAAACATGTTTAGATTGTGGCCAGTATCTACTCCTTTTTCAATCATTAGGTAGCCAGTAGTGCCCACAATTTCTTAGGTTGATTTTAATTTTATTTCTAGAAGGTCCTGTGTCATGGCAAGACCTAAGACTTGACATGTAATTTTGCTTTAGACATATATATTTCTGCCTGATTTCTGCGGCTAGAACACATTAACTTTCCTCAGTCTGTGGAAATTATCTTAAATCCTCTCTTCCTTTTACTATGTTCTTTTTTTTCTGAAACTTATTATATTATTTGTTCTTTGTCTAAAATATTCTTTCATAATTTTATTTATTTGTTTTCCACTCTGTTTGGTTGAATGGTTCTGTTTTTCTAGGTTTTAATAGAAAAAAGGTACATATTAAATATTCTATAAATAAACAAAACTTACAGTTTAATGAATGCTTTTAAAGTAATACTCATGTAACCAGCAAGCTGGCATGACATGAAACATTTCCAGTATCCCTGAAGCCTATTATTTGTACCTTTCAAATCACATACTTCTCCAAGAAGTAATTATGGTTCTGACTATGTTACTTCTTTACTTTTCATCATAATTTATATAACTAAAGTAATACAGAAAGAATCTAAGTTTTTCACTCAATATTGTTTGTGAGAGTTATTCACGTTATTGTGTGAAGCTAAAATCTATTCTATTTTATCACTGTATATGTTTCCATTCTTTACAAATAGAAACAATGATTTACCTATTCTTCTGTTGGTGAACAATGATTTTATTTAGTTTTAGGATATTATAGATAATTCTATATGAGCCCTCTTATATACAACTCCTTGTGTGCACATATATCTAATACTGTTAGATACACAGCTAGGTGGAAAGAAATTTGTCTTATAATATATGGATATATTCTGCTCTAATGGATCCTGTGAAATGATTGTCTTTCACACAGGGATTCTACTAAAAGCCCATTGTTCCACATTCTTATCAACACTTGGTATTGCCAGATTTTTTTTTTCATTACCATGTAGTGAGTTATTGATTTACATTTCTGAGATTACTGAAAGAATTAGTGACCTTTACGTTTTCACTGGTTTTTCAAGTCTTTTGTCCCTTTTACTATTGGCTGTTATCTTCTTTTTTATGATTTTATTTTAATCTGACTTACTTCTTTTTTGAATTTCTTTTTTTATTGTATTTATTTATTTTTTAAAGGTAGGATTTTGCCATGTTGTCCAAGCTGCTCTCAAATTCCTGAGCTCAACAATCAGCCTGCCTCAGTCTCCCCAAGTGCTTTGATTAGAGGCATGAGCCACCATGCTCGGCCTTTTATTGAATTTCTTAAAATTGATACTATAATATTAAAGTATTTATTATTTTATTGTTACGGTATTTTATACTATTCAGGTTGAATGTCTTCTATTTTTTTTTAATTCGTTTTACACCTTTGTGTTAATTTCAAAATATTGAGAAAACATATCATTTTATTAATTTGCAGCTTATTTTATTGGTTCAGGAAACATGCGTTGTATGATTACCATCTTTGAAATGTCTTGACAGTTGCTTTATGGTACAGTATATTACAATGTTTTAAAAAAGTTCTGTTTGTGTGTGTTGGTTAATACCGAGCATCAATTTGATTGGATTGAAGGATGCAAATTATGGATCCTGGGTTTCTCTGTGAGGGTGTTGCCAAAAGAGATTAACATTTGAGTCAGTGGTCTGAGGAAGGCAGATCCACCCTTAATCTGATGGTCACAATCTAATCAGCTGCCAGTGAATACAAAACCAGCAGGAAAATGTGGAAAGGTGAGATGGGACTAGCTTTCCAACCTACATCTTTCTCTCATGCTGGATGCTTCCAGGAATACTTGAACATCAGACTCCAAGTTCTTCAGGTTTAAGATTCGGACTGGCTTGTCTTGCTCGTCTAGCTTGCAGATAGCCTATTGTGGGAACTTGTGATCATGTAAGTTAATACTTAATGAACTCTCTCTCTCTCTCTCTCTCTCTGTGTGTGTGTGTGTGTGTGTGTGTGTGTGTATCTGTGTGTGTATCAATCCAATATTTTATATATATATACACACACACACATACATACACACACACACACACACACACACATTTGGTTCTATTAGTTCTGTCTCTCCATGGAACCCTAATTAATACAGATTTTGGTATCAGAAGTAGTTCTGGAGGAACAGAATATTAAGGACAGAGTTCTTTCTTTGGTTTTGGGGTTTCTGGAGTTGGCTGCTTAATGTGATTAGACCCAAAAATGCTAAGGACTACTTCTACTAGTATTGAGAACACTGATAGTCCTTGGTTATCAGATAGTCCTTGGCGTGAACTGTTTAGAGAGTTGTGCAAAATAAATACATTTGACACTTCTGATTCACTGCTTGTGAAAGGAAAGGAGTTTAGTGACTCTATATATAATATCTTTGACCATATGTGGAGAACCAAGGAACATAATGATGGTGGTTAGTTGCTCTTAAGTTCAGTGGACAAAGTGATGAAAGAAAATGATGAACTCAGGAATTCTGTCTCCCAGCTTCAGAAGCAGATACTGAGCCTCCAATCTGCTAAGACTGCCCTGAATGTGAGTCTTATCTCCTGTAGAGAAGAGCTGAAGTTGTGGAAAAACAGACACAGACTCTTATCGTGCAAGTGGCTGATCTGCAATGAAAGATGCATGCACAGGCTCACCAGGTATCTACTGTTAAAGTGAGAGCATTGACTGGAAAAGAATGGGACCCTGCAACTTGGAATGGGAACGTGCAGGAGGACCCTAATGAAGCTGAAGACACTAAGTTTGTAAACTCTGATGAAACTTTTTCACCAGAAGGAACAACTTCCCCATCTCCAGTAGTGGCAACATCCCCTCCCTTACCCATGCTGCCATCAGCCTTTCCACCTTTGTCTGAGGAGATAAACCCTGTGCTGCCTGAGGCAACAGTGATGATCTCCCCTGAGGCAGTTGCCAGAGAAGATAATGTTAATTCTCATCACAAACCACCCCCAACACCTCTGCTTCTAGACCTATAACTAGACTAACTTCCCAGGGGACCCCTAGAGGTGAGGTTGAGAGTGTGACCCATGAAGAGGTATGCTACACTCAAAAAGAACTGTGAGTTCTCTAATTTAGATAAACATCAATCTGGAAAACAGGTATGGGAATGGATATTAAGAATATGGGATAATAGTGGAAGGAACACAGGATTGGATTAGGCTAAATTTATTGATTTGGGCCTACTAACTAGGGACTCTGCATTTAATGTTGCATATCAGGGAGTTAAAAAATGTTCCAATAGTTTATTTGCTTGGTTAGCTGAAATATGGATTAAAAGATGGCCCACTGTGAGTGAGATGGAAAAGCCTGATCTCCCTTGGTTTAATGTAGAGGAAGAGATCCCAAGGCTTAGTGAGATTGGGATGGTGGAGTGGATTAATTACTTTAGAGCTGCTCATCTCAGCTAGGTGGGTCCAGAAGGGATACCCTTGACCAATGCCTTGCAAAATAGATTTGTGAGGGCAGCACCTGCATCTTTGAAGAGCCCTGTAATTGCTCTTTTCTGTTTGTCAGATCTAAGGTTGGGAACCACAGTCACTCAACTACAAAATTTAAATACACTGGGAATAATTGAATCCCGAGATGGCAGGAGTCAAGTGGCAGCACTCAACTGTCAAAGGCGAGATGGGAGTAGCTACTATAATGGACAGCATAGGCTAGGCAAAGTGGCAATGAGAATAGTCTGACTCTTGTAGAGCTCTGGCATTGTTTAATTAATCATGGTATTCCTAGAAGTGAAATTGATAGGAAACCTACCACATCCCTACTTAAATTGTGCAAACAGAAAAATCTAGGTTGAATGGACAAAAGACTAATTGAATTATAAAAGCAGAGAATCATGGCCCCTCAATCAGTTTCTAGACTTGAGCCAGTTTACAGATCTAGAACCCCTTGATGAAGGGGAGGCCAGGTCCCCTTGAGGAAGAATGCCACTACATTATTGACAATTTATGCAGTTAATTATTTTCCCATCCTTCCCCAAGGAGACCGCTGGCCTTGTACCAGGGTAACTGTGCACTGGGGAAAGGGAAATTATCAGACATTTCAGGGACTACTGGACACTGGCTCTGAGCTGATGTGATTCCAGGGGACCCAAAATCTTATTATGGTCCTCCAGTTAAAGCAGGGACTTATGGATGTCAAGTAATTAATGGAGTTTTAGCTCAGGTCCAATTTACAGAGGGTCCAATGTTTCCCCAGATTCATCCTGTGGTTATTTTCCCAGTGCCAGAATGCATAATTGGCATAGACATACTTAGCAGTTGGCAGAATGCCCACATTGGCTCCCTGACTGGTAGGGTGAGGGCTATTATGGTGGGAAAGGCCAAATTGAAGCCATTAGAGTTGTATATACCTAGAAAAATAGTAAATCAAAAACGGTATCAATCCCTAGAGGGACTGCAGAGATTAGGTCACCATCAAAGGCCTGAAAGACATCCCTGTTCAACTCTCCCATTTGGCTTGTGCAGAAGACAGATGGGTCTTGGAGAATGACAGTGAATTATGATAAGCCTAACCAAGTGGTGACTCCAATTGCAGCTGCTGTACAAATGTGGATTCATTGCTTGAGCAAATTAACACATCTCCTGGTACCTAGTATACAACCATTGACTTAGCAAATGTCTTTTTCTACATTCTTGCACATAAGGTCTACTAGAAGGTATTTGCCTTCAGCTGGCAAGGCCAGCAATATATGTTTCCTATCCTACCTCAGGGGTATATCAACTCTCTGGCTTTGTGTCATAATCTTATTTGGAGAGACCTTTATCAATTTTTGCTTCTGCAAGATATCGCACTGGTCCATTGCTTTGATGACATTATGCTGATTGGATACATTGAGCAATAAGTAGCAAACACACTGGACTTATTGGTGAGACATTTCATGACAAAGGATGGGAAACAAAAATGACTAAAATTCAGGGCTCTTCTACCTCAGTAAAATTTCTAGGGGTACAGTAGTGTGGTGACTGTTGAGATATTCTTTCTAAGGTAAAGATAAGTTGCTTGCATTTGGCCCCTCCTACAACCAAGAAAGAGGCACAATGCCTAGTGGGCCTATTTGGATTTTGGAGGCAACATATTCCTCATTTGGGTGTCTTACTCTTGCCCATTTATTTAGTGACCTGAAAGGCTGCCAGTTTTGAGTGGGGTCCAGAACAGAAGAAAGCTCTACAACAGGTCCAGGCTGCTGTGCAAGCTGCTCTGCCACTTGGCCCATATGACTCAGCAGATCCAATGGTGCTTCAGATGTCAATAGCAGATAGGGATGCTGTTTGGAGCCTTTGGCAGGTTCCTATAGGTGAATCACAGTGGAGGACTCTAGGATTTTGGTGCAAGGCCCTGCCATCTTCTGCAGATAACTACTCTCCTTTGAGAGACAGCTCTTGACCTGTTACTGGGCTTTAGTGGAAACTGAACATGCTACCATGAGTCATCAAGTTATCATATGACCTGAACTGCCTATCATGAATTAGGTGCTTTCTGATGCATCTAGCCATAAAGTGGGTTGTGCACAGCAACATTCCATCATCAAATGGAAGTGTCAGTATATGATCATACTCAAGCAGGTCCCGAAGGCACAAATAAGTTACATGAGAAAGTGGCTCAAATGCACAAGGTCTCCACTCCTGCCAATTTATCTTCTTTCCCCTATCCTGCACCAATGGTCTCATGGGGAGTGCCCTATGACCAGTTGACAAAGGAAGAGAAGACTAGGGCCTGGTTCACAGATGGTTCTGCGTGATATGCAGTCACTACCTGAAAGAGGGCAGTTTTTACCTGAAAGCAGCACTGCAGCTGCTTTCTAGGACATCCCTGAAGGACAGCTAGTGAAAGGAAATCTTCTCAGTGGGAAGAACTTCGAGCAGTGTACCTGGTTGTGCACTTTGCATGTAAGGAGAAATGGCAAGATGTGTGATTATATACTGATTCTACATATATCCTATTAGTTCTTTCCCACTTAGAGAATACTAATACAGTGTGCTACAAAGATACATGTTTTTTTGTGATCTAGTTTTATGTTTTTCTGTTTAAAAGGGAACTGTTTGATTTTGTTCTTGTATTAACATAGTCTGTATTTTTTTCTGTTTCTTACTGCTTTTGAAAATTCTGTCTTTTGATTTTTCAACTTGTGATGTGTCCAAATGTAGATTCTTTTTTTTTTTAATTCTTTTGGTGTGTTATTAGGTATCTTAAAATTTTGTTAATAGTTTTATTAACATTTGATTAAACTCTTGCCTTATGTCAAATATTTAAAAATGATTTCTACCTTAAATTGCTATTTTTTTTTTCTGGGACTCAGTTACTCATATATTAGAAAATTTCAAATTATCCTATGTTTCTCTTAGTGGTATTTTGTTTTCTTATTTTAGTATTTTAGTCTTTATACTTTTTTCTGCTTTGTTGTGGAAAAATTATTCTAACTCTTTTGCACTTTATTCATTTTCTTTCTGGCTGTGTCTAATTGTTAGTAGTTTTATATATCATAGATTTTAGTTGTAGAATTTATATATTTTTTTAATATATGTGTTACTTTAATTGACAAATCATAATAGTATTACACTTATGGAGTAAAACGGTGATGTTTTTATACATTCATACAATGTGAAGTCATAAAATTAAGCTACATTTTTTAAACTAGTTGTATTATTATTAATAGTTTGGTATTATCTGCAAAAAATGTTTTTAAAATATCCTTGATTCAAGAAAACATACTTATTTTTAAATCTGCCTTATAACTTCAATATTTATAGTTCACCATGTACTTATACATTGCCTTAAATTTATGTCAGTTTTTTAATATTATATTTTATTTTAAAAATGTATGAACTAATTCATGAGTCA
Source organism: Mandrillus leucophaeus (assembly GCF_000951045.1). NCBI lineage: Eukaryota > Metazoa > Chordata > Mammalia > Primates > Cercopithecidae > Mandrillus > Mandrillus leucophaeus. The sequence continues at coordinate 925,708 of NW_012107308.1, forward strand.
AGGTGATACTATGTTTCTTCAGGGTATTTTTTTTTTTTCTTCCTACTGCCAGGTACCTGTGAAACAATAGCAATCTAGGATCACCTTTATCTACTTTCTGGCTACACAGAAGGCTTCAGTTACTAGGTCTGTGAAAGTATTGTGTTACTGCTGGTATACAGCCTTTATGAGGCCTTAGGGAATGTGTAGAGTTTTATGACTTTGGACTCCTATTATTTTTATTTTAGCTTCATAAGGCTGTAAAAAGTGCTTTTCATCCTCTTAGACTTTTCTTTCTGAGTATCTGATATCCTTAGTGCAAAGAGCCCTAAATGTTGTACACAACTCTCTCATGTCTTTTTCTTCTTGGTTTTGTTCCAGTCATGTTGCACTGTAGTGTTTACTCTGTGAGGCTTTCCAACATACTTTCTTTTTGACAGGATTTCAGTTATTCTGAGCAGGAGAGTTGATTCAGTTATCTCGTCTGCCAATACCAAAAATGAATTCTTTTCTGGATTGTTAATTTTAGGATTTCTAAGAAATATGGTATTTTATTAAAAAATAAATTTTAAATTATTTTTTTATTGTTATGTGTGCCAAATAAAATGATGTTTGGGGATTTATTGCCTCTTTGGATTTTTTAAAAATAACCCACATTTTAACTATTTATTTGCCCTTATCTGAATGATTCATTCTTACTCAATGGTAATTTCTTTTTGTTAACCTTTTGTGATGTTGTTTCCATACATCTCTATAACTTGTGTTAATACTGTTCTTATTAAAATGTGACAAATAATTAATCACAGGACTAAGAAGATTAATCTAGGTAACGGGCATAAGGTTTTCTTTTCTACTCCTCATCAATCACTGTTTCCTAAGATATGTGCTCCCTCAAGAGTGTTACAATCTGAGTTGATGGATTCACATTATAAAACCTAGTTCTCTCCCATGCAGCTTACTACATTTCTTTGAGATTGTGTCTCTATTAAGGACTGAACGTAAAAGATACCAGTGTAGTCATTCTGGTAATGGTGTTGTTTTCATTACTAATTCAAGAAACATTCATGTAATGTGTCCCTGGAATTGCTTCAGCTGTTTGCAACAGAAATTTTTTAAATATGTATTTGCCTTTCTCCAAGGAATTTGAAGTTTATTGGGATAGTACGTTATCTAAATTAATAGTTACAGTAAAATGTAATGTTATTTTTACCATCATGAACATAGAAAGTGTTGTAGAAATAAAGAAGGAAAATTATAGCAAGATAGCAATTGATAACTAATTTCATTTTCAAAGATAGTTTCTTTGCTGTATGAGTTAGAAGAAATTTTGGTATCTAATTTCTTCTCATAGAACCATTTAGTCAGATTTTATTTTTTCAAACCCACCTATAGTCTTTTATACAGAGATGTTTGAAATCTCCACTGTGGAACTTTCAGAGTTTTGTGGTATAAGTAACTTGCCTCATGGTTGCCACTATTTCTATTAAAGGTTACATGGTTTAAGGCTTATCAACTCAGTTAAAACCCTACATTTGCTTTTGAGCTCCCCAAATTGGATGGCTGCCCTTTCTTATACTTTTTGCTCTTGAAACTACATCTGCTTATATTGTCTCATCTTTTTAATTGTTTGTTTAATCCATTAATTATCTCATTAGTAGAGTTTTGATAAGGAGAAAAGGCAAACAATGTATGATCAATTAGATATGTTTTCTATTAGTCCTAATTTGAAGTCTCTGAATATAATTTAGTACTTAGAATGGTATAGTGGATTCGATATTAATTTTACAGTATTAATTGGTACACTATGTCTGCTATAATTTATTTTGGAGAATGAATGAAAAGACAGGTATAGGAAGTTTATAATAAATTAGTTTTGTCCTTGTTTGGTCATTGGCAGATATGCGATATGTTGGCAGTTGAAACACAATTAAACAGAAAGGGAAGACAAAATAGAAAGCAGAGGAATGAGAGAAGAAAGGTCAGACCAACCTTTAGTGAGAAAGATCAAAATTACTGAAATATTCTCCAAGGAATAATCTTAAAGAATTTCTAGGAGTGTTTTAATAAGAAACTTTTCAGTTCAGTGGTTTAGGTTACTAAGTGAAAGTAAGAGCTCTGGATAAAGAGATCTCCTTTCAATTTTGATTATACCAATTACTACTGAGTAACTAAAATTAATGGCTTCTAACTGGATGCTTTTTATCCAGTTGTTAGCTTTCATAGAGAATATAAAAATTAAATGAAAATGTACTGTGTATTATTAACATCATTAAACAGTATTCTTAAATTTGGGTTACGGTTATAGAAATTGGAAAATTGCAGTTATTATAAAAATATAGATATTTAATAGTGTTTTCTTTATTACTGCTTTAGGAGGAAAAAGTAGCTATACAATACAATAAGTTTATGTGTCCACTTGACTGGGCCACAGGGTGCCAAGAAATTTAATTATTCTGGGTCTGTCTGTGATTGTGTTTTATGATGAGATTAAAATTTCAACTGGCAAACTGAGTAAAGCAGATTTTCCTTCCAAATGTGGGCCTCTTCCAGTCAACTGAAGTCCTGAATAGAACAACAACAACAAAAGGCTAAATAAAAGAGATCTCCTCTTGTCTGACACCTTACCTGAGTCCTGGGTCTTTTTCAGACTTCAAATTTCATTGGCCATCATTATTCTCAAGAGTTGGAATCTCAAGGATTTCTCAGTCTATATAACTGTAAGAGCCAATTCTTTATTTTACAGATAGATAGAATGATCGATAGATAGTTATCCTAGTTCTCTAAATAGCCCCGACTAACACAAAGAGTTTAAGGGTTATTATCCAGTGCTATGCAATCTTTAGATTACTTAAACATTAAAAATATGGTGCTGTTTCTTCTATTTGCTTTTATGGATGTTTGTGCACTTTAATTATTTTAGATTTGTAGAAACAATTGCCCAGAAATTATGAGTTACTCTACTGACCTATCAAATTTCAAATTTTAGATTTAAGGCTTTAATTTTTCAGAATCACATAGGGTAGTGCTCGATTACCCCCCTTTTTTTTTAATTAATTATCTCTCAGCATCAATTCATACTTATGTTTGAACATTTTGTAGTTTTACATTTTTCATGGAATTAGTATAAATCTTAAGAGCTTTTAGCTCAGACTTTGCATTTTCATCCATTAAAACATGAATGTTCTCCTTTCAGATTTATATTATAATAATACTAATAGAAAAAATGGTAATTATTGACATTTCTGTGTAATTACTAATGCTGTTCTGCATGCTTTAGGGAATAATCTTCCCTAACTCTCATAGCAACACTATAATTAGTAACAATCATTATCTACATTTTGCAGATGACTTAGTGATATTAAGTGACTTTTCCAAGTTCACAAAATGATTTTCAAGGCGCCACTTCACAGCCAAGCAGGCTGACTTGCGATGTCATAGTCACTGGATGGACTCCTAAGTTCTGTCTCCCTTAGTGGGACAGGGAATGGGAGCGGTGGTGACACAGAAGGTGAAGCCTGATTTGTTAGGCCAAAGGAGCATTGTTTGTTTACATGGTGATTTTACCATGATCATTCTGTAAAGTCACCTTTCATAGTTGTGCATGTTTCTCTGTCCTGTTTTAGGTCAACAATTTTCCAAATGTAGCCCATGGGTTCTCTGGACATGCCATGGTAAAATAAAAAATTCATCGTCAAATAATGTTAGAAAATTTGACATTTCATAATTTTCTCTTTAAGATTCAATATGTAAATTAACATATTAAAGTCTCTGAGAAGTCCTGAATCAAGAAATGTTCTACTATGGAGAAGTGTTTTGATTTAGAACCACTTTTTATAAAACCGTTACCAATATTCATGATAGTAAAATGTCTAGAAAATTGGCCTCAGAGAATAATCATTAAAATATAGATCATTCATATTTTCTTTAATCCAAAAAATGTTTATTGATCACCTATATGTGGGCCATGCACTGTGCTAAGTTATGGGGTGCAATGGTAAGAAGACACAGTATGTGAAGAAGTTCAAAGTCTACTGAAGGAGACAAAGAAGTTATATTTATAAATATATGCCACAATAATGTGCCCTGTTATTTGAAAACATGTCCCAGTACAAAAGAAGCAAAAATCTGGAAGTTGAAGAGAGAATGGCGAGGTTGGGAAATTCCATTTTGTTCATATGACTGGATCAAGACATTTGAAGTGTGCCAAATTTTAATTAGAGTGGTGATCAGATAGCCTGTCATGAACAGTCACAGCAATTCTAATAAAGCGTTAGGACTCTGTAGAGATATTGCAATGATTTTTACTGAAATGTTCAGTCTTTCATGATTTGGTTGTTGTTTTCTTTTGTGTTTGCAGAGTGATCCTCTGGCGGAAATAAATTATTTTCTACATCGTCAAAAAAAGGCACTGGTCAAAAAAAGCCCTGGAATATTTTTATTTTTGCATTATATTTTAAAGTAATAATTATTACATCTATTCCACAAAACACAGGCCACACAAACACACTCTCTGACACACACACACACACACACACACACACAAACAACCACAAAACATTTTAAGAAAATGTTTCATTTTATTAAAAGGAAAGAAAATTTAGTCTCTGCTATAAACTAAAAGTGTACATGCCTTCAACACTTATATATTGAACCTAATCCACAGTGTGATGGCATTTGAAGGACCTTGGGTGGTAATTAGGTATGAGTGTGTAGACCTCATTGGTGGGATTAGTGCCCAGAGACAGGGCAGAGCTTCCTTCTCTTTTGCTGTTCTCAGTCATATAAAGATAGAGTGAGAAAACGGTGACCTACGTACAAGCTGGGAAGCAGGCCCTCGCAAGGCAAGTGCTCACCAGACACTAGAACTGTAGGTGCCTTGATGTTGGAATTCACAGCTTCCAGAACTGTGAGAAATAAATGTTCATTATTTGAGCCACCCTCTCTGGTATTTTTGTTATAACAGCCTGAATTGACTATTATAATCTCTGTAAAGATACTGATACAAAGATTTATTTCTAAAAATGACATCTAACATATTCCCAAAGGAAGTAATAATTTTCAGATATTCATATTGTATTTTAAACAATTTAATATATAAAATTAATTTAATGGACATAAAGGTGTTTCCAAAAGACAATAAAGCAAAACAACCTTGCTTTCCTAAAAAATCAGGCAGTAAGCAAACAAAACTTCTTATAATTAGCTGTTCATTTATCTTTTGAGGTGAAATACGTATTTCTATCGCCTTGACTGTGTACTATTTTGAGTATTCTATGTAGTGCAGATTGCTAACTAGGACTCTAATTGATTTAAACTACTTGTTCCAACTCTCAAACTAGGAATAACTGACAATCACAATAGAATGGACATTTCCATATATATTCATAAACTGTAAATTTTTTAAAACAGACTTTTGGTGTTATAAATTGCTTAATTGAATAAACTGTAAAATATTAAATAATTCAAAAATATTTTTGTTACTTTTTCTAATATTTTAAGGTTTGAATAAACTAGTATATCTTCTCATATAACAGTTTCTTTGGACACTATATAGTCTATTTTTGCAAGTTATTATTTATAAAGTGCTAAATATATTTGCATGCATTATATAGACCAAAATAAATTTTACTGGTTTATTTTCTAAATTATATTATTTTTCTAAAGATGAAATTGCACAAAATTAAACACAACTATATTTAGTAGAACAATAAGTAGATTATAAATATCATTAAATGTATTTATTAGATAAGGAAAAATGGAAATCAGAATCTCATATAGAATTCTCAAATCCTTCGAAACATCCTATAATGAAAGTTATCAACCTCAGCAGTGTAAACTCTCATTACAGTGAAATTGTCAAATTATTTTATGTTTCTGATAGCCAAGATATTCTGGTCTAAACTCCAACAGAGTCAGATATATGCTTGCTCTGGGAGGTCTGTGGTGATTGTTCTATTTTCCTACCCATCCTTTGTGATTATAAGAATGCATAACTAGGAAAAATAAACTTACCTTGGAACTGGAGGTGCAAATGAATTAAGCTATTTATCCTAAGTTCTTGTATGAGTAAATAGGGAAAATGGAGCACTGTAACAGAATAGAAAAGTGAAGCAAAGATGAAGAGATAAATTTGGTTTTATTGTTGTTTGTTCTTTTTAGGCATCAAATGAGTTCCTAGAAAAGCATGGAGTAAAACATATAGCAAATACACAAAGGTTGATGTAAAGTGCACAAATCACAACCTTCCTGAAAAGGAAATTGGAAATACATGAAAGAAACTTTAAATCACTCACAGCTGTTGACCCAATAATTCTATTTCTATGAATATTCTCTAAGGACATCATCAAACATTAGTGTAAAAATGTAGTGCAAACTCATATCTATTTATATGTTTAATATCTAAAGTTCACCAGTGGAAATGATTGATTTAGATATTCATATGTTATAAGTCTACTTCATTGTACAATCACATAAAGCAGGGAGTGGTCAAGTAAAATGATAGATAAAACCTTTGACTGTGATGAACTAAACAGTAGATTATTATATTATCTGTATCATATTATTAAATATTTAATAATTAGAATAATAAAAAACAGAAAAATTAGAGAAACGCAAGAAATTAGTTATAGTATATTGCCAAGTACCAAAAATATATTTACACTATGCATTTTACAAAATGTACAAAAATTGGAAACAAATTGATTTTTAAAAATGTTTAATAGATTGTGTATACTTATATCATTTGATGTGTTATTTGTTAATAATGAGTACTTTCTTTATAAAAAAGTATTATTTTTAAAAGAAACACAGAGAAGGAGAAAAATTAGTGTGTAATTAAATATTTAAAGTTATTGCCTTATTAGGGTTGCCAGATAAAGTATGGGATGCTCAGTCAAGCTTGATTTTCAATAAAAAAGACCTATTTTTAGTATGTCTTGCATTTTCATAAAGTAAGTGAAAAGGTATATATTATACTTAAAACACATTGACTAATGGAAATTTAGCTTTAAAGGTTGTGAATAACACACTGGGAATCACTTATTTCTATCCAGAGAGATATAATTTCTATAGATATATGATTCTATTCAGTCAATTAAAAGGTTTTGGCTTTGTTAAAATGCATCAGGTTTAGGGTTGACAAAAACACTAATTAAAATATGTTAATAAAATGGTAAACTAAAAACAAAGATGACAAATCTTGCAATCAAATTAAGTTTTTGCTTGGATGATAATCATTAACTTTTATATCTTAATTAAAGGCAGTCTTAGTTAAGTTTCTTCTAGCTACCAAGTATGATTTACCTCTGTCACCGAACTAAACATGCCTGTCTCTAGTTGATAGCTGCAGGGGAAGCATTATAAAAAGAGTAGAATTGTCTCTTCTTAGCAAGAATAGAATAACTGTGCTAATTCATGCTGACCACAGTGATGACTGCTAAAGTGGCCATCTTAGCGCGGATGCCAGTGGAGACAGTGATAGGGTAAAATGAGTACATGCAGATGAGAAGAGCTAGAGGGAATTGTTTCAGCACATATATTCTTCTGGACCTTAGAACATTTATAAAAATAGTTGAGAGAGAAAATGTTGGCTTATGTCAGTGTGAAAGTGTTTATGCCATGCTCTGTTCCTAGGTATATGAATGATGTCAAATTTACAACTCCACTCCAAAAAAGTGTATTTAAAGATAAGTAATTTAAAATTTAATTGAATTTCTAACGAATAATTCATGTACTTAATCTTGTATGTGGAAGTGCATTAACAAATATTGTGTATACATTAATCCTAATATATACATCCATAATAATAAACACGCACACACAAATACGTTCTCTAAAGTCATTAGTCTAAATAGTCTTAAAAAGCCACAATTACAACATTTTATACTAATAATTAATCTCTAAATACATATTGTAATTTTAATTTTAATATCAAATATACAGAAGATAAAGGAACTGAGCTTACGTAGACACGATGTTTGCTTCATATTTTGCATATTTTTCTTGACATAAAAAGGGAGTATTTGGCTATCAATTACATTTGGTCTTCTTGGTTTCTTTGGAAACAGGATTGAAGTTCAATTTCTGGATGGCTTATTGTTTTACTTCTTTTCTCAATTACTAATGTAAAATCAGTCGGAAAATTGTGAAAGCCTGCTGAAATATCCCAGTTTGATTCCACTGAAATAGATATGCATGAGTACACATTGAAGTCATCAAAGAAATAGCTGTCTTTTACTTTTTAGCTTGCTTGTCCTTTACACACAAAAGTCTCTTTTTCTTTTAGTACTTTATTTTTAAATTTTACATTTATTTAATTTTTTAATAATTGACAAATAATTATACGTATTCATAAGGTGCATAGTAATGTTTGGTACATATAATGCATAGTGATCAGATCAAGGTGATTAGCATATATGTCGGGGAAACATTTATCATTTCTTTGTGCTGAGAACATTCAATATCCTCCTTCTAGGTACTTGACACTGTATAATACATTATTGTTAACTACAGCCATCCTACAGCGGTATAGAACACTAGGGATTTGTACATTTACCAAAAAAATTCACATCTCCTGAGCCACATGCTGACACTTTTTTTTTAAATATTGACATCTAAAAATGTGTCTCATTATTTTGCAATATGTCACATATCATAAAATAGTGTGCTTCGCTCCTTTTTTTGTCCTCTTTTTGACAGATTCCTTTTATTTCTATCTGATCCCTTTATGACAAAGATACATGTTGAGCCTTATGGATTATGAAACAATCGTGGTATTTCTATTAGTCTGCCAAATATTTGCTAAAAATAGCAAAAAGAAAATCTAAATGCCATAACAAAAGATTGATATTCAGTTTTTAATGAGTTTGAAACAATTTATATCTCTTCTTTGTATTCTTAATAATTAGAAGAATAGTTGACATGCACACATACATATACACGCTCTCATTTCATGAAAGTTGCTAACTATATATGCTAGCTTCCACCATGCAACTTGACATCTGTGAATGACAGACTAATTTGTCATTTATGGTCCTGAAAGTGTTGAAGTCTGACAAAATAAATTCACACTTTCTTCTTCTATAAGCAATTCCTTACCCTCCACTTCCATTGCCATTTTCACACAGTTATTGACTATTACCATCCCTATTTACATAGAACAGAGGAAATTCACTATAATCACAATTCCTTTTAGGGGAGATTTTTATGCCTCATCGATATTGATGGATCCTGACTTTGTGGAACCTGAAGCATAAAATTTAGTGGGGGAGTAGTTTAAGTAAATTATACAAAACTACAAATTCATAATCAAACATCAAAATAAATATTATTCGGAACAAAAAAATCACAACCAATTATGTGTAAAAATTCTATAAACCTACAAACATAAAATTCAGAACAAGTATATAGTATTTTATTAATTTTCCAGACCCTCTTACACAAATATTTAACTGTACTTTTGTAGCATAATCGTTGGTCATTTCTTATATCAATAATCTCAAAATTGTTTTTCATAAACAGAATATAAAAACAAAGCTCAGTATTTCATCTATCAATTAAGATCGAATGAAGGGATTATTTGAAGTAGAGTTGCTGTTATTGGTAAAGTTAAAATTATTGCAGAACTCTAGAAAACTACCAAATTTCTGATATATATGAGATTTAAATATATTTTTTATTTTTAAAACTAGCACAAATATTTTTATGTACACAGAAATAATGTAAAGTTATATTGTGTGCAATTCTTATAAAAAAATAAAATGTGGTATATTTATAATTTTATATACTGCCCAGTCAAGTACATTCCTCACAGGGCATAACTTCTATTTTTACCAGATATCAATGAGGAATTAACTTTCTGTTTATAGTTTTATATATCTGATGATTAGAAACAAAGAATGTAGCCTCTGCTATTGTCCCAGGTAAGCACCTGGAGAGATTTTCAAGTTTGCAGCGCAAGGGGAGCCCAGCACTCTCCAGAGTTGAGGCATGAAGCTGAGAGGCTTAAAATGAGATCAAAGCAGCCAGATTGGATTTATATTCTCACTGCGAAGTAAAAAGATTATTTGAATTTCCTTTGTTTTGAAACAATCTGTGATATGTCTTGGTAGATCTTAAGTGTTTAGCCTATATAAAAAATAAAACAAGTTCTGAACTATTTTGTATTATTGTCTGGGAGTTTGTTATCTGTCACTTTATATCATCTGACTCTTCCTAGCTTATGTGATTAATTTCATAGTTAAACATAGCAATGCTACCCATTTTGAAAATTCTGTCTAGAACTCTCCATAATATACATCTTTGTCATAACACAAAATTTCACATTTCACAAATTTTATAAATTTAACACTTTCCATGTGAAATGATTATGGTAAGATATTCTTGGCACATGTTTAAAGTTAAGTGTCATTGGTGAATTAGGTAATACATTTAAATATACCATGGTGGCCTTGATATATTGTTTTATCTTCCCTTGTTGGGGTCCATCTTTTCATGTGCTTATTTAAAAAAAAAAAAGTTTTCTAGTTAATATCATATTGCTAAGATCCTCACACATTTTATGAAAAAGATGTTTTCACTATGGATGCAAATTCACACAATGAAATTGAATTTCATTAATGCAAATTAAAAGCTTCATTATCATATTATAATTGTAGTTAAATAACAAATAATTAAATCAGTAATACTTCTCAATTTTTAAATCTGTCTCTTAATGTTATTAAAATTTCATTTTGTAGAGACATTTGAAAATAGCATATTTTTCATCTTGATTTTATTTATATCCTAACAAAAAGATACAAGGTTTAAATAAACATTAAATTAGAACTGAGAACTTAGAGCTAATTTGCTACTATTATCTAAAAGGTTACTAATTTTATATGTGTTACTGCTCTTATGTGATTCATTAATAGGTCCTTTGCAGAAACAATATAAAATGCTGAAATTACAAAATAGCATAATTATTTTTATCTTGTAGATATGGCAACTGAGGTATAAAGAGATTAAGTATATACAGGACTTAAGTACAATCGTTGGAATACAAACAGGTGTAGTTTATAATCTATAATGACTGCAATATTAAACTATAGTACCAATAACAATTCTATATTTATACTGCAGATATCCTCTTCTAATCTGTAATTCTAATTTCTCACTAAATTTAATATCAAAATTTGAATTTAAAATAATGATAAACAATGATACTATAGAAGGTAAAATAGATATTCTGGTTTTGTTATTACAATGTTTTTGAATCTCATGGGAAGTCAATGTGGAGGGAACAAAACAAACTAAAGATATGATTTGAGAAACTTGTGGTGAAAACTTGCAGTGAATTAAGAGAACCAAGCTTATGTAATGCAAGAAATTATTGTTGTAATTCCCTTTAATTTCCAATTTTTTTTAACGTTCTCAACCATAGCAACAAGAAGTTCCAAAGCTGTGCACTCTTTCTTGACTTACTGAGCAATTATATGGTCTAGGTTCTCTTAACCAAGACAAAATGTTGGCATAATTTATTGTTCTCTCAAGGTTATTACATGATCTTGGTTTTGGCCTTAATTACTCAGATTCTCTGATATCACCAACGTACTGATTATTTAATCCACCACCAAACAATTACTTTTCTACTCTCTAGATTTTCAAACATTGTAAGAGACTGAAATAAAGAATAGTATTTGGTTCATTTTGTTGTCACAATAAAACCCTTATAAGGGGAAAACTTTGAAACTTTTCTCAAATTCTGAAATTAACTGGTCAGTTAAAGGTTTAAAAATAGTGTACCACAATTTGAAAGCTGAGTTAAAGAAAGAACGAACTCTGGAAAATAGTCAGTCTCTAGAACTTCGTTGTATATTAGCAGGATTTATTTTCTAAATTTATACAAAAAAAAATAAGATTATTTAAATTTTATTTCCTAGAAAAATTTGTGCCCTGCCTGGGGATGGAATTTGTTATATTAAAATGGGAAAATTATAAGATATGTATGCCAAAATACTTGCATCTGTTTTAAGAGAAAAAGAAGAAAATAGCTTCTGACATAGTGTATATAAGTAAAATAAAATAATAAGTAGAATAAACTGGTTATTTGATATTAACTTTATTATTAACAGGAAGCATGACTGGAAGGCCTCAAGAAACCAACCATGATGCAGAAGGTACAGGGAAAGCAAGCACCATCTTCACATGGTGGCAGAGGGAGAGCAAATGAGTGAGGAGGGGGAAGTGCTACACACTTTAAATAACCAGATCTCATGAGAACTCTGTCATGAGAACAGTGATGGGGAAGTCCACCCGCATAATTCAATTACCTCCCATCAGGCCTCTCCTTCAACAGTGGGAATTACATGTCAACAGGAGATTTGGGTGGGCACACAGAGCCAAACCGTATCATACATAATGAAACATAATTAGGCAAAAAAAAAAAAAAAGAAATTGTGTCATTTGTAGCAACATATATGAAAGTGGAGATCATTACATTAAGTGAAATCAGCCAGGCACAGAAAGACAAGTATCACACGTTCTGAGTTATATGTGGGAGCTAAAAATGTGAATCTCATGAAGATACAGAGTAGATTGGCGGTTACCAGAAGCCAGAAAGACTAGTAGGAGGAAACCAACATAAAGAAAGGCCAATTAATGTGTATAAACATATAGTTTAATAGAATAAATAAGACCTAAGACTTTCTGAATCAGTAGAGTAACTTTCATTTACAATAATCTATAGCATATTTCAAAATAGCTAGAATACTGACTGGGCACAGTGGCTCATGCTTGTAATCCCAACAATTTGGGAGGCCAAGTTACAAGGATCACTTGAGCCCAGGAGTTTGAGACCAGCCTAAGCAGACCATGTCTTTATAAAAAAATTAATAAATAAAAAATTAACTGGACATGGTGGCATGCACCTGCAGTCCCAGCTACTCAGGAGGCTGAGGAAGGAGGATCGCTTCAGCCCAGGAAGTTGAGATTGTAGTCTGAATGGTTCTTAAAATATTATCTAGTTATATATTTAAAAAGGTCTCTGTTTTGTTTTGAATTAAACCCAAAATATTTGTCATGTTTCAATGAGTGTAAAATGAAAACTGATTAACCTGTACTTGTGAATTTTGCAATCGATTATAATTTTAACAGAATATAATCAATTAATAGGCTAATAAGTGATATCTAATCAGAGTGCAGAATGATGGACATCTGGAAAGTTGAAGAAAACAGATTTGAAGGCAAAAATATGATGTGGTGGCAACTAGCACACTAAAGCTGAAATCTGACAGGGAGAGCAGATGATACACTGAATGCAAGAATCAGAAAAAAAAAATTATATTTTCTTGCATTGTATTTGTGTCATCCAAAGACCAAATAGTCAAACAATACAATTCTTAACCTGCATCAAGATTTACTAATGATTAGCAAATGTACAAAACAGAAAATGCAGCATATGCAACTTCAGTGTCTCGGAAACCCTGAACCTGTCAAACCCAGCATCAGCTCTTAAGTCGCAGACTTATTTATAACATCAAAGTGTACCCTTCAAAAGCATTTCTAGTTCACTGCTGAGATCACTTTATCTGTCTCCCAGTAAATTCTATCTATAGATGTTTGCAAGAGGATATGCTTAGTGCCAGGCTTGATTATTAACTCTTGTATTTGTAATATTGAACATTTAAGAGCATCATGATCTTGGCAACTCACAGTATATTGTTATTAGAACAGCCATTCTCACTTTGGAATGAGACAGAGATTATACTGTGTACAATAACGGGTAATAGAATGTTGGAGTATTACAGGTGAAGTAAGATTTTCTCATTATATATTTTATGCTCTAAACTTTTTTACTTAAGGCAATTTATAATAAAAATTTGACTGATACTATAAAACTTTAAATAACATGATAATTCCTAAACATATAATCTAAAATATAACCATGTATGTCTGTTTCTATCATTAATTTTATGTTGGCAATCATCATTATATAATTTAATAAGTTGGAAAACAAATCATAAGGTTAACAAACAATATGCTTACCATCTCCATATTTTATAAGCCACTTCACATTATATATTTTGTGGGCACAATACCTAGGGTTTAGAGTTTAAAAACCTTCCACAGTTATATGAATCATTATTACATTAAATGCATATAAAAACTATTTGTCTCAATATATGAGAGCTCGGTTTGCATACTGCACTATTGACATACAACTCTTCCTATGATGTAAGACATTCTTTACTTGGATTTAAGCCATAGCTATATTTAAGTTTCCAATGCCATATCTTGGTCTTTTTCCAGAAATTCTAGAGTACATTCACAGTGAATCACTGAATACCTTTTCAGTCTATATCATCTAGGAGCCACAACATGTGCAAATTTTGACCTTTTACGTTGCTCTCCAATGACAGATTTTTAAACTGAAGACAAAGAAATAAGAAAAAACCACTCACTAAAATGTTACATTTTCCTTAGCACTATATAGTTTTTCTTCTTTTTAATGAAGTTTAACTTATAATCGTTTACTTTCCAAAGAGAGGGGATGAGACTTAAACAGATAATGAACTATGCTACTCTCAAAGCACAGAAAGCAGGCATATAAAAAGGAGAAGTCAAGATAACTCAAAAACAGTTGCCTAGACTCATGTTTTCTAATTCTCTCATTCTCTTTAGAGCCTAGTAAACTCAGGATTTGTTCCTCGCTATGCCATCATGGTATTTTTATTGTTGTTGTCAAGTTCTCCAGTTGCCTCTCCACATTTCTTGGCTAATAGTTTTTAGGTTTTATTTTACTGAACCTGTCCATAGCATTTGAGAAAACTCAACAGTTTTCCCTTAAAATACTTTCTTTGCATTTCAAGATGCCATGTGCATCTGAATGCAGAGGGAAAAATAGAGATGTTTGCCATTACCATCATTAACTAAACTTTTGGGGAAGTCTTATTGAATGGAATAAAAAATTAAAATTTAAAAATTAATATAAATATTAGAAACAATGAGATACTATCATCTACTTTGCAGATAATATGCTTGCATACTTAAAAATTTAGTAGATAGTATTTAGTTGACTCTCTCTTCTCTCATTGGCTACTCTTTTTAAATCTTTCCTGATTTTTTTCTTTGTCTTCCCCTTTTCCTTAAGGTTGGCATTTTCAGGACTCCTTTCTTGTACATCCTCTCTTTTTTTTTTTTCAGTCAGCCCTCACTCCCTTGGCCATATCATCAACAAGCTACCTAGCCATATATATAGTCACTCTCAAACTTAAATCTGTAGCTTACATAACTTCCCAGAACAGGCCGACATGTAAAATTAACCATTCAACATTTCCAATTAAAAGTTTTGTAAAATCACCAAACTTTACTTATCTAAAATGGAGCTCCTGCTGCTCAGCGTCAGCGCCGCCAAATCAGCTTCTAACTCTCTACCCAAATTTGGTTGTTTGTGCAACTCAAACACTTAAGAGTCCTTTGATTTTCTCTTATTCTTGATTCAATCTCTCAGTAAACACTTCCAGCTCTATCTTCATAATACATTAAAGAAAACCTTTGAGCACTTCTCAGTAATTTTATTGTTGACACTATAGCCTATGTCATCATCATAGGCTTGAATAACTGCAACAAAATATCAGCTAGAATTGCTATTTCAACTTCTACCACATCAGTGTATTGTCAACACAGCAGTAATACTGTTAAAATAAGAGCCTACGCAGTCTATACCCAGTAAATAGAAACATATCAAATCTGTTAAAGCTCATGAGTTCATAGTAATACTTAAACTAAACAAAACGAAAACAAAATGACAAAAAATAAAATAAAATTTTCAATGCCTACCTATGGAACATGCTTAATCTCCTAATTTATTATTTTGAATATAGACAATTGAAGCAATATAAATAAAGAAGGTTTTATAATCACTATTTTAAACCCTTTAATAAGAGAATGTATCTAGCCAATGATAATTTATAACTACTAATATTACAGAGATTGTGTGCTTCTGGTGGAGGTGGAAAATAATAAGAAACAAATATGAAATTGTATTGCAAGCAACCAAAACAACTAAAACCAATGAAGCACTTTGATAAAGACATCAATGTATAGAAAATACAGCACAGTATAATAAAAACATCTTAACAAACCAAAACCAAAAAATAAACCAAACAAACAAAAACAGTGAAGAACATGTTAAAAGACACAAAGGAAAAGCAATAAAAATATCCAAACCAGGAAACCATACAAGGCATATATACTTTGTTTTCTTTAGCAGATACATTGCTAGGGGATAAAAAAATACAAGAAAGATATATTAATTAATTTAAAAAGACTAAATAATCTATCAATTGAAATATTGAGATTTTATTGAACAAAACTACAAATACAGCAGAAATAATTAACAGTAGACTTTAATATAAATCCCTTGTTCTCTCTTTTAAAGATGTTGGCCTTCATTAGAGCTCTTTGCTTTCAGCAGGATTGTGATATATGTTTCAATTTTTTTAATTTATGAAAAATAACTGACTAAAGAAGAAAAACTAGTTATATATATGCATATATATAAAATCCCTGGGTAACTAACCGGATGTGAAATCTAAGAAACCACAAATTAAACACCTCTCTCTGATTATGTTGACTGTGTACACAGTTAGCACAGTGTATAATCTTTAACTAAAATGTGTGTGTGAAAGGAAGGGGTAAACAATCAGAGAGTTAGATTTTAATATTACTACCCTCAAGAGAGAGGGATGCTATGTTGGTACCTCTTTTCACTTTTATTACTTGAATTATTAGTAAAGTTTAGCGTTGGGTAAAATCTATGATTGCTATGAATCTCTTTGACAAGTTAACACTTATGATAACAAAGAAGGTAATTGGGGAAATTTGGACTCTGATGGATATTTTCTCTTATTAAAGAATTATGATTTTTAAGTGTAACTATTTTTGTTATCTTTGGGTTTTTAAAAACAAATATCTTTACTTTTAAGAGCTATACACTGAAATATGTATTAATAAAGTAATCTGATGAAGTATGTACTGAAAATAATAAAGAGAACCATGGGGAGTAATTAGGTTTATAGAGTAAACCAAATTGGCTAAATGTTGATGATTGAAGCTAAGCAATGAGTTCATGACAGTACATTATACTATTCTCTCTGCTTAAGAATATTTTTAAATATTCTATTCATATGCATTTATAAAGGAAAATATGTTTTAGAAGGCTTGAAAGTATTTGTTAATCTCACAAGTAAATAAACAGATGTGGAATGATTTGCAGAGATATATGAAATAAACAGTCATAATATGTCATGTAATTGTTGATAGTTTTCAAAGTTTAGGTGCCATTGCAATTCAAAGCAGAATTTGTCTTGACAATGTGCATCTCGTGTACAGAATATACACCAGTGAATTGCATATGGAACAGAAGAGAACACCGACAGTTCTCATAAGAAAGTGAATGCAACTTGATTAGGATGTCTGGTGTTGGGTTAGAAAGAAAAATAGCTTAGAAATAGTAGGTCTAAATTTAATATGCACTCATGAATTCTGAAATAAATACACTTTCTCAAGTGTCACCACACTTACTGATAGTAATTATGTAGCATGATAGAAAATGTAATGCTAGTGTCCAGGACTTCTTGAAAAGCAGCTAGGGCAAAGACAAAAACGAGCTTGAGATACATTGTTGGGAGGGAGAAATATTTTCAAGAATTTATCATCTTACAAAAATATAGGTAAGTGAGGTGATAGACATAGTGATTAGTTTGATTTAATCATTCCACATTGAATACACATATGAAAACATCAAATTCTACCCACAAATGTATATAATTATAATTTTTCAATCAATAATAATATTAACATTTATTTTTAATAAGATAGAAGGCATACAAATTAACATGTAAACCAAGGAGCCTTCAGAATGAAGTCCCAACTTTCCAATGAGCTGCAGAAATGTATATACCTTCTTGAGACTTCAGAAAGAATGGGAGCTTGCATCCTGGTAAATAAAACAAATTATTATGGGGGAAAAGAGAAATTATACTGAGGGGCAATAAATGATTGTTAAGAAGAATGATTGGATGAAGGAACAAGAGATTAACTTGTAAATAGTTTTCTTTGGGACTTCAATGATCCTTGGAGAAAGTCATTATACTCATAAAAAGGTCTGTTTAGGTATAATCAAATATTGGTCTTCTTTTCTGCAATACATAATGAGATAAAGGAGAAGGGAGAAAAAAATCCATTATTCTCCTCAGTGGGTCTGGATCTTCAGCTTCTTTGGAAGATATCATGGGAAGTTTCAGATGAAGATGTTGGAGCTCAGAAACCATTACTCTAAATGTGGCATTTTGACATTCTGAACTGAAGAAGAAAAATAATAATAATAATAATAATAATAATAAGTTTTAAGGAAATATTTTGTAAGGTACTGTTGAGATGAGCAAAGACCAGAAAGTTAATGAGATATCTATCCAAAAATTTGGCACAGCAATGATTGAATGAATGAGAATAGCAATAGATATTGCCACTTAGAACAAGGCAAATCTTAAAAAAAATACATATATATATACACACACACACACACACGCATATATATATCGAAGGTATGTTAATAAGAAAAAAGGTAAAATATATCAATTATTTTATTTATTAAATATTATTAAATACTATTAATTATTTATTATATTTTATTCAATTAAGTACAGTCAAATTTACTGGAACTTTCTAAAAGCTCTCAAGCTGGTTATCACAATTTGTGAGATTAAGAATAGAAGAAATTTCCAACTTGTGTATGAACTTCAAGTATCATCATTATTGCTCCCCTGGAGACATAGATGTTTCATTTCTGAGTAAACTAAGTTATCCCCAAGGTAAGATAATTCAGCTAATAATAATTAGGTCAGCCTTATCTAATGGGTAGAAGCTTGGAAGAAAATAGACCTATGAAAAATAACTTCCAAATTCTGATTAATAACCTTGACTGTGCACATTATATAGAATTGTGAGTGCACATCCTTCTAATGAAGTTATTCTCTGAGATGTGGTTAAGCCCATGATGTTTATGAGGCACTCAGTGCAACTACATCATTTTCAGTGAAGCAATGGCTATCTCCAAAGCATACATTCCCTCCATATTTGAGTAGCAGAATCATAAAGGAAACCTATCTTGGTGCCTGAAGGGCAGTGTTCAAATAATTTTATATTTGTTATCACCCAAATAATAGATCTACTTTTTAAATAAATTGACACAGAAAATGTGATTTTCCTAGCTCCACGAGTTCTGAGTACAATACATTACCTGTCATCTGCATAATCAATACTCTATACGTCTTTAGGTTTTACTCAGAATAAAAGGCACCTCTCTTACATTGCCTACAGATTTTACGTAATCCACTTCTTTCACATGTTTTGTTTCCTCTCTTGCCTATTTCTGTCTTGCTTACTTTGCCACTTTGCTTCAGACAAATGAAGACAGTGTCCTTGATCCTTAAACACACCAGGTGTGATGTTGCACATGTTGATTCTTTTAACCAGACTTCTCCATCACAAGATATTGGCTGGCTCACTTCTTTACCTCTGTCAGAACTGTACTCAAATGCCGCCTACTCAGCAATAACTTCCATGTAATTATCTTTATAAACTCCAACCTAATCTAGCACATCCCACCAGTTTTCCATAATTTATTTTCATAGCCATCCAACATAGTCTATTTTTTAACAATGTATTTTTTTTCTGACTCCCCTCAATAGAAAGAAAAAGAAAAACTCCATGAGGGATAGAGTTGGGGTCAGTTTTGTTCGCATCTGTGTTTCTATCATCTAGGACATTACCATTTAGATAATAGGTAAATTTAAAAGTATATCAGTTGAAGAAGAAAAATAGCTACACATATCTGAAATTGGACTTTCATATTTTCTTCTAAACACTAGAATGTCTTAATGAGATATATAGAATTAAATGTTTATCATTATGCAGTTTTACTCATTGCAAAGGAAAATGAGTTATATATAAAACCTGGATACAAAAGGTTTTATTTCAGATGATCATTGACATTATTTTTGTCAAGAATTGTCTTGTTTTCTATCTACAAAGGAAAAATACGTATTATTACCCTTTGTATCATTTTATCAAGGCAGGGGTTGCCCTTGTTCCTTTGATGAACTAAAAAGACACCTATTAATCTATATTTATAAACAAATGCTTCTCTTTCATTTGGGGAAGACAAAACAAAAAACAAAACAAAATAAAACCTCTAGGAATTTATGCCCTTGAATAAGCTACTGGTTCTGGCAGTAACTACTGAAAGCCTGTAATACACATCTACTCCAAAGTAGTTCTGGCTGTCTTCTCCAAAGCCACTTTCTTGTACTTACTTCAAGCCTGACTATTGTTAATTACTGTTTCTCCCTTCAGGATTTATTGCCCTCACATCTACATTACTTACAGAGACTGAGAGTAACATTTCCAAATCTTGTAAGACAAAATGTGCTGATTCCATAGCATGATATCCAGGAATCTCCATGATTATTCTCTACCACTAACTGTATTTTCTGACATGCTGCTGGATCACAAATTTATTCTAGTCTGATCAAACTATTGACAGTTTTCTGGACTATTATATTATCCATATTTTTATCTCTGATTAAAATTCCTTTCATGAATTTCTGTTCTTCCTTCAAAGCTGACCTAAACCACTTGTTTTTTTTTTCAATTTATGTATTATTTCCTATTTTTTACACTATATTTTAATCATTAACACATTTATAATGCTGCTATCTTTGTTTTCAGGGACTGTGTTATACCACTTTTAGAAATCTAGTTTTTAACAGAGTCTATTTGCTCAAAACCTAACTCAATACACAAATGAATTTCATAACATTTTGTAGATTTACTCAATATATGTAATATAGTTCTGAGTATCAAATAAAAAATTTTACTGTACTTCTAATTTGTTCATGGGTTTTGAAATGTTGTCCATTTTCTTTCCTTTAGAACTACTACACTCCTGACTTTTACAGCTGACTCATCTTTTAAAATTTCTGGATGTGTCAACATAGTGACATTACCTCAAAATTATTTTTTGAGATTTTCTTATTTTTAGACAAGAAAAGTGGTTCAAGTTGCCTATTTTGGAGTTAAAGTGAACTGGAAACTTTCATAAAACTTGTTCTGCAACTTCCTCTTTACTTCTAACTCTTCAGCCAGCTCTTTCTTTTTCATAGGAAGTCCAGTGTAAGTTTCCTTCCCCAATCTTTTATCTGAGTGAGAGCTGAAGCTGTCAAACAGTCAAGTCAAAATTTTTTTAGATGCTCAGTTTTTAGCAAAATACAAGTTCCAAAGAAAATTTAAGTCTCATTTTCTTCATTTTTTGCTCTATTTAAATGTGATCATCTACGTTAATAAAACTCAAAACTTTTCCCTGAAGAGTGAAACATAAACACATACACACACACACCCATCACACCCACCCACACACACACACACGCAGACACACACACATTACATTTTGCTGTCTTTTCCTTTCATTTTCCTTCAAATTAACTTCCTAAAATATTATTTTCATTCTCAATTTTTGGTTTGTTGGGTCTTCTGAAAACAGTTCTCTATCCCCACTTCATCCTTAAAACCGAGCAAAGACATCACCTTGCATTTGGAAGGAATATGAAAGTGCATTTTCTTCCAATACTTCTCAGGCACTTAAATTTCTATAAACATCTTCAATAAATGTTTACCAAACCTCGCTTGAAAATCTCACATTTCCAATGTGAGAGTTCTCCCTTAAGTTAGAAAAAAAACAAAAACAAAAACAGAAACAAAAAAATTCAAATGTTAGAGTAGCCCAAAGACAAAATGGAATTTTTGTTGCTTCTACGAATCGGCTAGAATTATACTACTCTTTGGTGTAATACAGAACAAGTACTTAAACTTCCAGATGAAAAGTCCTTTAAATATTTGAAGAGTGCTGTAATGATTTACTAAACTTTTTATTTGTTAGTTATTTTTACCGTTAAGAAATTTTCAAAGTTTAACAAAGGGAACGAGTAAAAGTTAGCATACAATTTCAGATATCTTAAGACCAATCAAAATCTTTGAGTATGAAGGGAACGAGGTGCTTTAAGACTGACAAAAGCATCTTCAGGTTGCTGCCAACAGGCTTCACTTCCAACAGTTCAGAGCCTAGAACCAACTGCATTTTCAACCTTGTACTTTTGTATCTGTCAGACTACTTTTGACCTTTTAATACTTTCAGTTATGTACAAATGCTTGCATTTTATACAGGCAAATGCTTTCTAGACAACATACCTGCTCTATTACCCTATTTGACTTCTTTTGAAATGCAAGAAGTTTTACGTATTTTTTCACGTTTGTGCATTGTTTTGTGATTTTTAAAATTTATATTTCTGTAACATCTGATGTTTTTAAGTTTCCTTGATTAAAACTATTTTTTTCTGAAAATTATTTCTTCTTCTCGTTATTTATTTTGTTTTATTTTATTAAATTTTGCTATAAAATTACAAAACTAACACAATCACTATAACAAGTAACACAATGCAAAATATGTGAAGAAAAAATAATCATCATGACCTACTCCTCCCACTTGCTACCACATTTGCCTAAGAGAAGCAATGTTGACAAGACTGTAAGCATCTTCCACAATTTCCCCCATGTGGATAGAAATGTGTGTGTATGTGTGTGTGTAAAACATAAATGTTTTATTGCTTTTGTTGTTGTAGTCAATTTACTATACCATGTGTATTAATCTACATTTTTCTCATTTAATAATATATTACATTCTTTCCTCTAGGTCAATAAATAACATCAAGAATGTTCATTTTTATAACTGTATAATATTCTATGGTATTTTTGACCCACTGTTTTACATAAATATTGCTCTAGATGTGTTTTTTCTTATATTTTTATCAGTCTTTGGCTGAATTATGATAACTTATTATCACTTTACTGTGCTTGACACATTAGAACTCTCGGAGTGTTTTGTAAAATCTTCTGCACTACCCTTTTATTCTTCTTGTTGTGAGATACACTCTCTCCATTTTCATGAAGTCATGATTTGCTTATCAAAATAATTGATCCATAAAACCTAGCCTTATGCAATTGAAGCAAGTGAAACATGTATTGCTAGAAATACTTATTCTTAATGTATTTGCTGTATGTGTGTGTACAACTCAGATTTATTTCACCTGGACTATAATGCCACCAAAAATACTACTACATTGCAAAACTGTGAGGATTCATTATCTGAAAACCTAAGCAAAATCCTGTCAGGTGTTGGGGTTAAAAGTTTTCTTCTTCGTAACAAAAGCCTACCCAATTCATGACTTTTAACTAAAAGTGAGATTGAGAAGACCATCTCAGTCTCTGTCAGCTTCAATGTGATAAAGGAGACTCAAAAGTCACTAAAAATTTAACATTTTCTCTAGCCACATGTTAATTCTCTTATGAAACAGCGAAAATTAGCAGTAGAGGCAGTCATGTAGAATGCACACAAGTTGATCTTTGAACAACTTGGCTTATATCCTGGCTAGGTCAAACTTCCAGAGATGTATTTACCTTATTTATAAAATGGAAATAATTGTACCTTCTTCATGGCTCACCTGTAGATATTAACAATATAAAGAATATAGGTACTTATAACCATAACTTGGGCATAGTAAACTTATTTTTATTTGTTCTTATTTATTTATTATTTGTTTAGAGATAGGTTCTTGTGTTGTCACCCAGGTTGGAGTGCAGTGGTGCCATCACAGCTCATTGCAACTTTGACCTCCTGGGCTCAAATTATCGTCCTATCTCAGCCCTCTGAGTAGCTGGGACTATGGACATGTGTTACAATGCTCAGCTTTTTTTTTCCCTAAATGTTTTGTAGAGATGAGTCTCTCTATGATGCCCAGGACGCTCATGAAATCCAGGGCTCAAGCAATTCTTCTGCCTTGGCCTCCTAAAGCACTACTGTTGTAGGAATGAGCCACCACACTTGGCGTAGTCAACTTGCATAATGTGTAATAGCTAGAATAGCAAAGTCTCTGTATAGTAATTCAGTAAGAATCTTTTAGGCATCTACTGTGTGTCTGGTACTATTCATGGCCCCAAACTCAGTGATAATTTAAATATAATGCTGTTTCTCATGTTCATAGAAATGGAAAAATTAGTGAAAGCTGGGTAATTATTAAGGTCTTCAGTGGATGGAAAGGTGACAAAAACCTGGATTTGAGAGAACAGAGGGCATATGGAAACAAAAGCATTTTGTTTGATACAATAGGATCAAAAAATATTAATAAAGTAATTGAATATAGAATTGGTAAGTTAGCTGAAGGTAGATAATTCAAAATGTTAATGCCACTTAAGTACCCCATCAGTGGTCTTCAAATATTATGCATGTCTTCTAAAGTGGCAACATGATTCTTCATAATATATACCATACTGTATTTGGGGGATCTTTGTGATATATTGCAACAATTACCTTTCCAGCAAAATCTGAGTGTAACTTATGACAAAGTAGCACTGTGTTCTATCCAGATGCCATTGATATGTTTACTCCTGTCCCTTTTATAAGTTCCTAAGTCAATACTAAACCAATTTACAGCTTTTCTACTTAGGAAGGAATTTTCTTTCCTACATAATATATACCTGTCTTTGCATCATTTATGGGGAACAAAGTATTACTTAACAAAGACTCAGGTAATTTTTCCATGGTTTCATAATCCTCTTTCACTAATGCAATAACTATAAATATACTTTATAGAAATACTTAGGTATAATATAAAAATAACCACAATAGCCTACTTATCATTAATCTAAATTAGAAACTCATAACATTTTTTATTCCCACTAAAAATGTCACTGAATAACAGTCCCCAAAAAGTGAATATTCACTCATTCTATTATCATTTCTAAAATGTAAGAATAAGTTAAGAAACAATATGATAAGAATTAAATTTCTTTTAATATGTGTAATATCTAACAAAAAATTGAATGAGTTAGTTATTAGGATAATTTAAGTTTTTAAGGAAATTTGTGGAATTATCTGTCTTAAGCAAATGACTCTTTTATCTCAATTTATTAAAAAGTGACCTTAATTTTTTATAGTATTCTGTGTGAAGCCAGGAAAATCCTATATTTCCTTTTTTTGCTAAAATAAAAATATATATAATGAAGAGCAAGCAAAATACATACTATATTTTATGATATCTACATAACTTTCTCTTTAAATTATTTGGTTGAATCTTATCTTTCAAAGCAAAGCAAAATTATTTTAAGGAGAATAGATCTCTATATTGTTCACATATATTTTATAATGTGAATGTTTTCTTCTTCCTTGATTATGTTTTTTACACACAACATCAAATGTTATCTTGCTTTGTAACTATCTGTAATAGTCTAATTGAGAAAAATGGGATAATTCCTACACATTTCTCAGCAAGAAAATGGATTTTCAGAGACCAAAAAAGTCAGGAACAGGTGATGATAAAATAAATGTGTTCCTCTAACCTTTCTCCCCACCAAGAAATATAGTTTGCTATTTTAGGAGGCCCATGCTTTTGAAGACTATATAGTGAAAATTATCAGCATATATAACACATAATGATATCCCTAGCTTCTTATATTTTTAAAGAACATAGCTTTCTTGTAGTAGCTTAAAAATGCCCTTTGAAAAGTTTACATGCATCCGAAACCTCTATCCTTCCCAGAATTCTAATTTAAAACTCTTTTGTAGTTATATTAAATCTACATACTGAATTGAACTCATACTTTTATTTCAACTGATTAGTATGAGTTTTTACTTTCTCAGATTATTTGATAATCTGTAATAGAGAAGAACTTGAGCTTGATAGATTTGAAACAAGATTCTTTCAAGGAAATAACAAATCAATGACTGAACAGGAAAAGAGAAAAGAACGCAAAAAAAATTATATATGGTCAGGGAATAAAATAGTGGACCATTACTCTCAGGAAATATTGTGCACAGTTGAAGCATGCTCCTAGCTTACAGAATAGCTAACATAGCTAACAGCTCTTCTATGGCTAAATGCTCTACATCACCTAGATCTTGATAGAAGTGCAGACTTTCAGGACCCACCTAGGATCCATTAAATCAAAATCTACAAGATCTGCATGTGATCAGTAGACAACCAGTTTTCAGTTAGTGGGCAACAGAGAATTTCTGGACCTATTTGATGATTGATGATGATGATGATGATGATCATATGAGTAACTATCAGTTGAACACTTACCATATGCTAGACTTTGTTGTAAGTGCTGTATGTTGAGTTAGGTGCTAGCATGATTTCTGTTTTATAAATGATCTCATGATCTTGATGACCATGTTACAATGTGTATACAAGCATCAGAAGAATTCATGCATGGAATAGGTGTAAATCTCATGTGCAAAAACTATATCCGCAACTTTGTCTGCAATGTAATCTGTTTCAGAAAGGGAGAAGCAGAAATGATTTTGTTCCATTGGTTGACTGGTTTGTTAGTATATTGTTTCATTTTGTAATATTTTTCAAATTTAGATAATAGTCTGATATTCGGTCAAGCAAAACAAAAATAAAAATGAAAAAAGCAAAAAAAAAAATACTAAAAATAGAGACTTATTTGAGAAATAACTGCTTAAAAAAAGGACAGAGCGTGAACTTTCATTTAGCTTTAAATAGGCTATAATTAAACTAAAGAACTTTTTAAAAATTTAACACCTCCATTTTATCCTGTGAAATTAAATAATTCAAACTTAAAGTTGTTGGAACTTTAAATTATCCTGATCCTTGAGAGCAATATGTCTATTCAGCCTGACTATAAACATGGCCTAGAGTTTCAGCTTCTGCTTTTTTTTCCCCCCTGAATAACTAGGGAGATCAAATAGCACCACGGATAACTCCCCTCAGATTACTACCCCTCCTCATGGAAGAATAAAGTAATCTTCCTTGGAATGTAGAAATCTGTAACCAATCAAATTTGCTGTAATATATGCATTGGTTCATATGGAAAATGTGATCTTGCTAAAAAATTTTCTGTGTCTGCTAATGTAAGTGAAACCTTAACTTCTTCACTTTAAAACTCTGACCCTATGTTTTTGGAGTCTGTCTCCCAGGTGACTCTCCTCATCTTCAAATATTTCACTCAGACGAACTTTATACTTAATCATATTTTCTAAATACTATTCTTTAAAATTGACAATTCTTAAAAGAAAGGGTTATATAAAGGAAGGAAACCATTTAAAAGCAAATAAAATTTTATGACCCTCTAAATTTATTATGCTAATGGGAAAGTTAAGCCCTGGAGATTGAGTTATGTAGCATATAACTTCTGCTTCTGTATTTTTAATAGAGACGGTGTTTCACCTTGTTGGTCAGGCTGGTCTCAAACTCCTGACCTTGTGATCCACCCTGCTCAGCCTCCCAAAGTGTTGGGACTACAGGCGTGAGCCACTGCGCCCGGCTATGAGCATGTTATTTAAAAAAAAATGCAGTATTGAATTTTTTTTTCCTGTTTCTATAGGTAAAATTGAAGAAATGCTCTTGACTGAAAAGAATATGAAAATATAAAAATGTAAATGTATTGATGATGAGTACTGCATAATTAGGTTAGGTTATAATTAGGAGCTTCGACGTGCAGATCTTTCTAAGTTGTCCTTCTCACGGCAACACAGTCTTCACATCCCTTGTTGTTTGAAGGATTCCTCTGGATCTTGCTACACAGCCAGTGATATCACTTGCCCCCTCTCTTCTCAGAGCTCCTACTATTACACGGCACAAATATTTCAAATAATCTTAAAGTTTGAGGGAAAATATAACAAAATCATTTTCTTAGCGAATAGACATCAATCCTTAGTTAATGAAGAATCACATGATTTTAGAGTAAAAGGGAAGTGATCACATTTTCAAGATACTATAGTCAGGCACAGTGACTCACGTCTGTAACCCCAGTGCTTAGGGGAGCTGAGGCAGTAGGATTGCTTAAAGCCAGGAATTTGAGACTAACTTGGGCAAGGAAACAAGACACCTCCATCTCTACAAAAAAAAAAAAAAAAAAAAAGCTGGGCATGGTGGCATGGGCCTGAAATCCCAGCTACACAGGAGGCTGAGACAGGAGAACCCTTTGAGCCCAGAAGTTCTAGGCTGCAGTGATTGCAATCCAACTGGTGTGACACAGCAAGATTTCTAAGTTAGCCAAGATCACACACCTAGTATATTGCATGGAAGGTATTCTTGACTGCATATGCTCTACATTCAGACAAAGAAGATGATAAATAAGACTTCTGTTGACAAAAAGAGTAAAACTCTGTAAAATATTTGAAGAGATTTATTCTGAGCCAATATTAGTGACCATGGCCCATGACACAGCCCTCAGGAGATCCTGAGAATATGAGCCCAAGATGGTTAGGGCACGGCCTGATTTTATACATTTTTGGGAGATATGAGACATCAATCAATCAATCAAATGAACATGTAAGATGTATATTGGTTTGGTTGAGAAAGGTGGGACAACTGGAATGGTTGAGAGGGGCTTCCATGGTATAGGTAAATTTAAAAATTTTCTGGTTGACAATTGGCTGGCTTATCTAAAAGACCTGAGATCAATAGAAAGAAAAGGTTCAGGTTAAAATAAAAGATTATGGAGACCAACGTTCTTTAGAATTCTCATAGTGGCTGACCTTAGGGACAACAGATGACAAATGTTTCCTATCCAGACTATAAAAGGTGCTGGACTCTCAGTTAATCTCTTCAGGATTGGGAGGGCCTGGAAGAAAAAGATCTAGCTATGTTAGTATAAATTCATTACAGATATAAATTCCCATTCTCCCCTCACCCCCTCACAAAGGATGGCATTACAGGGCCATTTCAAAATAGAGCAAGAAACAGGTTTTGGAGTAAAATATTTTGATTTTCTTCTTTGTTACGTAATGCTATGCTCCAGTCAGATTGGAAAGAAAGTCATGATAAATAGGGTTAAATAAATCCCATCTGAGGAGAATTTGTGGTTCGTAGGGCCTGACTCCCCACACCCTTAGATAGGAATTTGGGCAAGATCAGGAAAAATCAGAGCTAAGTCCTCACTTTTATCCTGAAGACTCTAAGTACTTACTGCTCATGTTATTATTCAGTGTGACAATGTGATCATCTCTTAATAGCTGAACCAGTGCCCTTCCTTTATGTCCGGGGCACTAATTCATACTAAGATAAGTATAAAATGAGACAGTGGGGGGAGTCTAGCCTGACTGTCAGAAACAGGATCTTTTTTTATGTAACCATTGATAATATGACATTAATTTTTCTAGTCTTATTTCAGAATAAAATTGACACAATAAAGAAAATCACCCACCTTTCTCCTGCTAATGAAGCCTTAATGATTTTTTTGACATATTAAATAGAGTTTGGGTATTTTAGTAGTGTAACAAAGCTTTGGAAGGAAAATTGATACATTTGGGAGACCATGAGTAATGAAAAATTATTTTCCCGAATAAAAATGAAAGAATAGTAAGTTGGTATAATAAAGTTTCCAGAGAGTTTTGCTTTAAACTTCAAAACTTAAGTTTTATTTGGCAAATATATACTGATGCATTTATTGCCCTGATATGGTATTATTTATGTATCAAAAATTATTATTTTTGAAAAAAATTACATTTTAGATGATATCTGGGATTAATACAACTCATAAAGTAGTAGAATAACTCTTTAAAAGTACATTTATATATATCACCATCTCATTATCAAAAGGGTTCAAGGTAGTAAATATATGTACATTAATTTTGATTTATTAAAATATCATTACCATACTAGTTATTTTTAAATATTCATACTCACAATTTAGTTTGCAGTTTATGCTTATTTTTGGCTTTTCAAGAAGATGTATAAATCACCTTAGAGAAGTATATCTGTGCTTTCCTTTACTCTTAGGACAAAATCAGACAGCGGCTAACTAAATTACAATGGCCAAAAGGCAGCGGACATGAAGCCACAGTTACTCTTTTGAAATTCCTGGACAGCCCCCCGCCCCCACCACCCCCCACTCCCCGCGTATGTAAAGAATTCCAGGAACTAAGTTGTTCACAAACTGATAATGACTATTTATCAGATGTAGCCTTTAGCCAGTCATCCCTTAGCTAGTTTCTGTTAACCAATGGTATTTCTATTCAAACAGGCTGAGACTGCCTTTTTATACCTCTTCATTTTGTCCTTAAAAATCTGCTGTAACCACCCCAACTAGGAGCATCTGCCGTATTTGGTTTGGAAGTGTGTTTTCAGGGTTATAATCCATAAATTTGGCCCAAGTGTACTCCTTACCTGAAGGGATTTGCCTTAGTTCTTTCTTTCAGGTGGACATTACTAATACGTACTATCTACTAGCTAAAATTGTGAAAGTTAAGGAGAGAGAGAGAGAGAGAGACAGACAGAGAGAGAGAGAGAAAGAGAGAGTAGATAAAAGTAGCTTTTTGTTGGTTTGTTCTTTCTGTAAGGATGTAAATACAATGCCCTCTCTCATGACAGCTCTCGCATGTGCACACACACATACACTTTTTATATTTCAAATTGATTTTTAGTCACAGTTACAGGGTTTTAGTTAGTTAGTTAGTTTTTACTTTAGTATGATTTGATTCCCTGACATCTTCTCAATAATCTCCCTTCTTAGAAGCTTGGTTTTCATGGCTTTAGTGTTCAGACTTTGCAGCTTTTCTCTACTCATTCTGATTTTCATGCTTTCATTTGTAAGTAAATGGAAAGCCTGAAGAACCTCCCTGCTGTGCAGGAATGACTTTAGAATGTGACTTTCCAATGACTGAGAGGCTGTCTTTTAGGAAATTTTAATCCTCTCACTTACTCCCACAATGAATCACCTTTTTAGCATTCTTTCATATTTTAGAGATCTCTTTGCCTAGAACTCATTTAAAGCAGTGTAGCCAAGTGGAAAGAAGGATGAGCGGAAAGTCAGGGAAATCAGGTTGCCACCTGGCTCTTGTGCTGCATATTCACTTACTCTGTGGTCTGAACTTTTCTGTGAATGTTAGAAAAATAAAATTGTCTTCTCTGCTTTCCACCGTCTCCCTCTTTCCCATTCCCGTCCTCTTTGTCCTTCTTCCTCCTTTTCATACTTCAAAGAGATTTGAAGGATAAGTTACATACTAAGCCACAAACTTTATATGAATGTCGGAGGCGTTTGAACCAGAGCAACTCCATCTTAAACAGGGGCTTGGTAAAATAAGGCTGAGACCTATTGGGCTGCATTCCAAGGTTAAGGCATTCTTAGTCACAGGATGAGACAGGAGGTTGGCACAAGACACAGATCATAAAAAGTTTGCTGATAAAACATGTTGCAGTAAAGAAGCTGGCCAAAACCCTCCAAAACCAAGATGGCAATGACAGTGACCTCTGGTTATCCTCACTGCTACTCTCCCACCAGCACCAGGACAGTTTACAAATGCCATAGCAACGTCAGGAAGTTACTCTAATGGTCTAAAATGGAGAGGCATAAATAATCCACTTCTTGTTTAGCATATCAAGAAATAACCATAAAAACAGGCAACTAGCAGCCGTCGTCGGGGCTACTCTGCCTATGGAGTAGCCATTCTTTTATTCCTTTAATTTCTTAATAAACCTGCTTTCACTTTACTCTATGGGCTAGCCCTGAATTCATTCTTATATAGGATTCAAGAATGCCTTCTTGGGGTTGGATCCAGATCAATTTCTGGTAACATATAACAGTGAGATGTTTTTAAGCAAAAGAGTTACAAATCAGTGTACTGCAGGGAATTGCTTCTTCTGTTCAATGTACAATAATAAATATATGTGAAGGGGTGTGATGAGAGAATAATGCCTTTTACACGGGGTCTACTATGCACTAGTTGTTGTGCTAGGTGCCCTACAAACACTATTTTATTTATTCTTCACTACTGTACTATGACATGTGTATACAATCTCAATTATATAAATAAAAAATAGATCTGGAAATTTTAATTGTTTTACTAATTTTGTAAATTTATGAAAAAGCAGATGAAACACAAGTGTTGGTGTCAATATGGGGAGAGTGAGGGTTGAGGAGTAACTACTTACTGGGTCCAGGATTTATTTTTCAAGTGATGTGAATGTTTTGGAACTAGACAGATGTGGTGGTGGTGGTGGTGGTAGACTAGGTAGTTAGGAAGTCAGGAACAGGGCAGGACAGGGATGTCAGACAACCATCAGGTGATGGTCAGGCAGTTGTTAAATTGTCTCTCTAATCAAATAATAATTGGTTGCAGCCAGCACCAGGAAAAGGCAGTCTCCCAATAGGTAGAAAACACCTGAAGTGGGTGATCGGCAGCTTCCCAATAAGATCTCATGAGTTGGGCAAGTGGGCCCAAACATGCTCACTAAGAGACAGAACGGGCAGAGTTTCCTGGTATATGATCTTCTCTTAGGAACATTCGACTGGTAAGGAGAAAAAATACCTCAAATAAGCATGTGCACAACTTCAGCATGCACATGGCACATGAGGCCACTCCCCAGTGCTGGCAGGCCACTGCGCATCTGGAGAGCCCACCTCAGGGGAAGGATCAGAGGAAAGGACACACAAGCAATGGAACCGTGACAACATCTCAAACCTCAATATGGAACTCCAGTAGCTCAGTAGATAGTGTAGAAGACTCACATTATTCTGCAGATATGCTTTAAATGCTAAAACCAGAGCAAGTGGAAAAGTTTATCAATCTTAAATAATGATATTTCAACAGTATGATTAAGTATATAGCGTTTACTCAAGTAGAAATTATGAAGATGGCCACCTGGGAAAGCAAGGTCTCCAATCAAATGGGGTCAGCATTTCCAAAGTGGAGAAATTAAGGTTTTACTTATGTAGACAAAGATGAAAAGTTCCAGCAGGGTTATATGTTTTACACTGGACAGGTCATATGCCACAGCAATTTGGTGGGTTTCAGATTGCCACATTTCAAAGATTATTACTCTGGGAGGAAGAGTAGTAATTTGAGAAAGTCTTACCTTCGAGGAAACAAAAAATGAGGTTTCAGTTGCATGCCACATGACATGGGCTGTATAGCCACATTCCTTCAAGGCTCAGGATAATTTAAAGTTTCAACAGCATTAAGTTTAAATTATTTTTAGTTTGAATTATTTAATTTTACATTTCCCACATTTCATCAAGGTATTTCAAAGAAAGCATTGCAGATTAATTCAAATGGTTTGGCTCCTTTAATATATGGAAGCACAGTCTCATATTCACTCATAGTCTCACATCCACTCATAGTCGTCTCATATCCACTCGCAGTCTCATATCCACTCACAGTCTCGTATCCACTCGCAGTCTCGTATCCACTCAGTCTCATATCCACTCGCAGTCTCATATCCACTCACAGTCTCGTATCCACTCAGTCTCATATCCACTCGCAGTCTCATATCCACTCGCAGTCTCATATCTACTCGCAGTCTCATATCCACTCACAGTCTCGTATCCACTCATAGTCTCATATCCACTCACAGTCTCATATCCACTCACAGTCTCGTATCCCACTCATAGTCTCATATCCACTCACAGTCTCATATCCACTCACAGTCTCGTATCCACTCATAGTCTCATATCCACAGGCCACTAGGAAGGCTCATTTCTAGAATGTCATATCCCACAACAGGAAGAATTTGTCAGGCTACAAAGCTGATGAGGTATAGACCAAATTTAAAGCAACATGAGTGGAGTGACTTTGTGATCTGAGTTAAGATACATAACTGGATTTCAGTTAATGCAATTTTTTAAGTGATCATTATTTTAACCTTTTTCAATTCTGTGTTGGCTCCATTGCAAACAAATCCTGCAACATCTGTGAAAACAAAAACAGAACAAAACATAAATGATTATAATTTCTAGAACAAATAACAGCTTTTGCCACCAGGCTCCCCAATATTCAAAACAGTTGCTTAGCCAAGCATTTAGAGAGGATGTTGGATCTGAAAGGACAGCTTTTTAGGTTTCGTATTAGTCATTAATTGATAATGCTATCCGAGTCAGTTGGGATATAGACACAACACTCAGTGTTTGAAATAGTGCAGGTTCCTCCTTGGGCTGCAGTGAGTATGTCTAAAGCCCCACAGTTTTGTAATATAACCTTTCTCATAAATGTAACTTCATTCTTTTGTAGCAAGATATTCATGCACTATCATTTATGTTCTTTTTTGTATAAGGGCCTCTACATGCCAAATGACATCCTCAATACCCTATTGTAGCAAAAAGATGGAAAGTAAATGATCCTACCAGTGATACGCAGAACCAACCCAATCAGATTGGGAATGAGGAAGATGTGTGAACTTTGAAATTATGTGAACTATTACTCCTTATACCCAGGCATATCCTAAAAACCACTATCTTAACCATGTGGGGGTAATTGTGGTCATAGATTGATGCCACACCACCAAGAGATTTCATTTGGAGCTGGCCATTTAATACTAGTTTGCTGTACCCATTCAGTGGCCTGTCAATCAGCACTTTGTATTATAATGGTGTGGATACACCGTTCTTTGAATATCTATCTCATTGATGCTATTGGGCTCTGTATCTTTGGTGCAATAGTTTTGTTCCCAACATAAAGGGATGAGATGACAAAACTAACCAAAAGGTGGGGTATGCCGGATAAAATCATCCTGGATTTGTGTTAATACTATCCCAAAATTGAGTTGTCATTTCAACTAGTGTAAAACCTGTGTGAAAGCTAACAAACTGGTTTATTTCACCAAAAAGCTCTTCCCATGCCCTTTGACTTAGTAAAGTCTTATTAATAGGCCAGTGATGCTGTAACATACCTGGATGTGCTTTGGTCGAGGAATAGGCTGAGGCGGATATCCAGGTCTGTGTGACTCAGTGAGTTTGGTGTGCAGGTGCACACTTCCACTTGTT
The DNA here is from genome assembly GCF_000951045.1 of Mandrillus leucophaeus. Lineage (NCBI taxonomy): Eukaryota > Metazoa > Chordata > Mammalia > Primates > Cercopithecidae > Mandrillus > Mandrillus leucophaeus. The sequence goes on from NW_012107308.1 coordinate 960,562, forward strand.
ACATAACCTGTTTGCATAAGTTCATACTTGACTCTGAGCCACTATTTTCTGTAAAATGTATAATTACCCTGCTAACACTGTACTGGGTGGGGTGTGGTGGAGGGAGTCTCTTGGGACTTGGCTTGGCTCAACATGGCTTGACATGGTAATTGTGCTGTCGCGCAGAGAAACAGAGCGAGAGAGCCAAAGGTGTCTCTCTTGCAGACGAACAGAAGGGATCCTGGACACAGCTAGGTTTGTGCATATGCAAAGAGAGAAAGAGTTAAGCTGCTAACCCTGAAGGCAGGGGAGAGTCAGCCATGCAGCTGCAGGCGTGAGGGTGGGAGGAGCTGCAGAGTCTGAGCAGACAGCCGAGATAAAGGTGGACAGTGTGAGAAAGCTGTTGATGAGAGCTGCTGCTGAATAAAATCATCTTTCACCTGCCTACAGCCCCCCGAGTGTTCTTTCTGCTCACCCAACCACTCTCCTCGGACTACAGCATGAGCTGGACCTGGTCCTCAGGACCTGGCAGATGCACATTATCCTTAGTCATGCTAGTGTCAAGCACCAATGACTGTTTGTGAGAAGCTTAGAGATATTTCTGATATTCCATCCAATCATGTCCTTGGAGTGGAGATACCCACCATGGTATGCCAGTACCTTAGGGAAGGGGTATGAAGCTGAATATCTCACAGTTATTTTTCTGTAATCCATTGGCATAGTCCTGAGCCTATTGTAAGAAAAGGTCTGCTTTATGAACAACAGCTAGTGATAGCAGAAACAAAATACAAGAACTAGGGACCAAGAAAAGAAAAAAGAAATAAGATTTTGTACAACTTATAAAAGACCTTCCCCCTATATTAATGATTATCGATATTACATATTTCTTATGAGATAGGCCTGGTCCACTTTCTTAGGAAAGTTAACAACCTCAGATGGCATATTGTTCTTGTTCTTGCTGACTGTGAAGAATTTTAATTATAGATCAGTTGGAGATGAAGTTCAAATTGACAGAGCAGCTTTCTTAAATAGGTGATGTGTATTCAGGAATCAATTCTTTTCCTTTTTCTTTTTCTTTTTTTTTTTTCAGCTGGAGTTTCCCTCTTGTTGGCCAGGCTGGAGTGCAATGGTGTGATCTCGGCTCACCTCAACCTCTGTCTCCTGGGTTCAAGCAATTCTCCTACCTCAGCCTCCCGAGTAGCTGGGATCACAGGGGTGTGCTACCATGCCCAGCCAATTTTGTATTTTTAGTAGAGATGCGGTTTCTCCATGTTGGTCAGGCTGGTCTTGAACTCCCGACCTCAGCTGATTCAACCACCTCGGCCTCCCAGAGTGCTGGGATTACAGGTGTAAGCCACTGCGCCCAGTCAGGAATCCATTCTTTTACACTTAGTAGCAAAAGATTTGGCTAAAAGCACCTGATAATATTCCTTCCACCTTGATCGGAGAGTTTTTTGTTAGTTTGTTTGTTTTCAGTTCTATTTCTAATTGACAAAACCTCCCAGTTGAAGTCCATGGTCCTTGAGTATTCCATCTCTTGGGAGTCCATGTGGAAGAGTCTTTTACTAAATTACAGTTTTTAGTTAGCTATCTCATAAGGAAACTGCAATAATACAACATATTTCTTTTTAATGTCATAGATTCACAATTTTGGGGAGCAATTTCACAGGTCTGTCTGTTATAATTTCAAATGGGTACAGTTAGTATTTATCAAAAGGAGGTGATTTTAAAATAACCAAAACCAATGGGAGAGCTATTGGCCAAAGAATTTTTAAAGCCTCAGTTAATTTTGAGTTTTGATTACTTTGTGTGTTTCAATAATGTAGATGTCTAGGGGGAATAAGCCCAGTGAAAATTTTGGAGAATTAGCCAGATTTTGGATACTGACTACATTATTTGTCCAGTAAAATGCATACCTTTGTCACTCCTAAGTAATAGAGAAACACCACAGGTTGGAAAAATTTGATATAAAAGAATGCCACTTTCTGCTAAGGTTATTACTCTTCTGCATGGAAATGCTTCTGCCGAGTGACAAAACATACAAACCAATACTATAGCATATGGGTATGCTTGTGATGGCAGTAGCTGGATAAAATGTAATTGCCATACTTTGAAAGTATATCTGGTGAAAGAAAACAACCTTAAGAATTATGTAAAGTTTCCAGGGGTTATGTTTAAGGCAGATATGGTAGCAATCATTTACCTTATTGAAAAGGATAGGAGAAGGTTTCTAATAACACTACTTTTCCCAAGCAATCATCTTATCAGGGCTTCATTGAGTTAAAACACACACCGAGAAAGATAACTGTGATTTGATTGGAAGTATGAGTAGAGCATTTATTCCGTATCATAGCCCAGTCTCAGAAGATTAAGTACCTGGTTTTGTTTCTCAGTTTTCTTATTGTTTCTGGGGCTGTAGATTGTGCTAATTTTATATCAAAATTGAGGGCTTCCTTAACAGCTAAGATGGGTTGATTTTCTTCTTCAAATACATTTACAGCAGCCCTTTTGATATACTCTCTTTGAATTTATTTCTCTTGCTTTCTGGAGTGTCTGGCTTTGGCTTGGATACTTGATAATAGCTAATGATTGTGATCATAGTATGACTTCCAATAATTCTAAAACAAAATGTCCAATTGTTATGGACTGACTAGAAGAGGTTAAAAATTATCTTTGTTTCCACAGCATTCCAAAGTCATAAGCTACTGTGAAAGCATACCTGGTCTCTGTATAAATATTAACGGTTACTCCTTTTGCCGATTGATAGACCCTAATTCATGCTATTAACTTGGCTCATTGGAGGCAAGGTTACTCTTGGAAGATAGGCAGTTTCTATTTCTTCAGTCAAAGATGTTATAGCATAACTTGCACAATAAATTCCAGATTCGTCCTTTAAGTGAGATCCATCTGTAAACTAAATAACATCAGCATTAGTAACAGGCATTTCTTTCAGGTCTAGTCTAGGAGAAAGAAGCTGGTTGGTTAAGATCGTACAATCATGTGGTGTTTCATCTGAAGCCAGAGCCAGAAGAGTGGCAGAATTTAGATGATTACCTCTAGAGATTATAACATGGGGACCAGCGAGAAGAAAAAATTTATGAGACTCTATTATACTAACTGAATAATTTCGAATGTGGTGAGAGTTTAGAAGTACTTCCACAGAATGTGCCATGAAGAGCGTGAGGGGAGATCAACACCGCCATTTCTTCAGTTGCTCCTAATTACCGGGCAGTAGTTTTTGTTCCTCTCATGCTAGGTGTCAATCCTTTATCCACAGGGCCCAGTTGTTGACTATAGTATCTACAAGTCTATTTTAATCTCCATGTTTTTGAGTCAGAACATCAAAGGCATCTCCCTGATTTTTACAAGCAAAAAATAAAAGTAAAATATTGTAATTTGGATGTATTCACACTGGGGCACGTATAGGTCTTTTTAATTTCTTCCTGTGTTAACTGATTTTTCTCTGCTCATTCCAGAGGGTTTGGATAATCTTGTTTGAAAAGAGTATAGTAAGTCTCAGGTTTTAAGTATAAATTTGGAATCATATTTCTGTACTACCCTGCTAACACCAAAAATTCTCAGTTATTTCTTAGTTTTGGGGGTAGAGAAGGCCAATACTCATTTTAATCCATCTGGATTGATTAAAAGGCCTTTGTTTGATATTAGATGACTTAAATATCTTGTTTGTTTTTGACATAATTGAACTTTTTTCTTTTGAGGCTTTGTGTTCATTTGAATCTAATTGTTGTAACAAGTAAATTCTATCCTCTCCGGAGGCTTGCTTATTCTCTCACCAGAGAAGTAAATCATCTACATACTGCATCAAGGTGGATTCTTAGGAAATCAACATCCAAAAGGTTTGCTTTTTAATATTTGTAAAAAATAATTTGGGCCCTCAGAATATCCTGGAGGCATCAGTGTCCCTGTGTATTGTCTGTCTTTCCAGGTGAAGATGAAAATACATTGACTATCTGTATCCACAAGAATGGTAAAGAATGTAATACATAGGTCTATTCCAGTAAAGAACTTATCTCCTGTTGGAATAGCAGTAAACAACATATATTTGGTACTACTGGATGTTAAGGAATGGTTATCTTATTAATTTCACTCAGATCCTGTATAAATCACCATCTACTATTTGGTTTTCTCATGGGGAAGATTGCAGTAATACTTGGGCTTGTACCAGTAATAATCAACCCTCTTTTTTAATAATTCAAAATTATACATCTTATCTTTCTAATGCCTCTGATCTTAAAAGGTATTGTTTAAGGTTCAGAAGTTTTGATATTTATTTGAATTGTAGTGTGTGTTAGGTCTGTGATAAAAATTTACTATTTTTTTTCTATGTGGCCTAGACTTTAAACTTCTAGAAGGAAAGAAAGCTTCTTGTTCATCTTTTGATTCCCCACAGCACCTAGCACAATGGCTTCCTAAACTGGAAACTTAAAAATTACCTTTTAGAATAGATGATTGAAAAAGATATACATTGAATATTTAATATCAGAGAACTTGATTACATTGATTGCTTGATTATGTCTTGGTTTATAAACTACTCATTTCTAAGACTAGTAATCTTCCATACTATAAAAAAGTCCTATGTAGTCATCATTAATAAAATATATTTTTTAAATTTTAGAAGCAGTCTATTTAGAAAAAATACTGCTTAATGGTATATAAACAATTTGAATTTGATAAAGTTTATTTTCTAAGACTTTTTTTTACACTTTGCAACTAATATAATGAGAAACTAAAAGTATTCTCCATAAACATAAGTCATAGGATTGTTGTCCTCATTAAAAAAAAGGGGGGGTATGCAATTGTGTGGAAAAGTACTGATAAAATCCCATTCCAATTAAGATGATACAGATTTTACACTTTCAACAATATTCACAACAGGGACACTCAAACTTCTTTAGGTACTAATTACTTCATAGAAAGATTTTGGAATTTTAAAAACAAAAAAGCGTAGATTTTTTGAGTCTTAATTACAGGCTTCAAGACTCACAAAGTGTATATCTGGAATTAAGGTAGATTCTTTATGATAATAAATATTCTTGTACTGTCACTCTGTGAAGTCTAGGAAAGTGCTCAGCTTGATTGAAGGCAAAGATGAGTCAAGCAATTAGGCAAGTTATCTAAAAGTAGAAGGGATTTGGATTTGATATTCACAAATGTACTCAAAAAAGAGATTTAACTCAAAACAACAACAAAAAAAAAATAGGAAGTAGATGCATACCCTTGTCCAGAATTCAAATGAAGTCAAAATTCAAATGAAGACCAAAGAGAGTAATCTACAGGACATAGACTAATTTCTAAATGTGAAAAGCAATCAGGGAAAGGCCATGAGGAAAACATCAGAGATTCAGCTGTGTGATCACCCAGGGGAACTTGCAGAATATAGTCTCTGAGAAATAAATTTCTAAGTTAAAATGATGAAAAGTAAAAAGAAAATATTGATGGTTAATTGGTATTTCTCAGAATAGAACTGTCTTAATCACAAAGAATAAGGGTCAGAACTGATTCAAAATCATGTGCCATAGCTGACTCATTAGGTGGTAATTAAGTTTACAACATCCATGTTAGAGAGACATGAGGAAGGATAGGCTCTCCTCTCACAAAAATCCAAAAGATATTAACTAGTGTGCCATATGCCGATTAATTTATTTATCTAATTACCTAATTTTGATACCTTTATTATTACATATTAAAACTAAAGCTTCATCTGACTATGGTAGTCTAGATTCTTCTGAAGCAAACAGTTCCCCTTATTAAGAACTAGGATTTTGGACAATGTATATCTCTCTTTAACACACACAGACACACACACACCCACACACTCCTGTTTGGAAGTTTAAGAAAGTTAAAATGGCAGGAAAGAATTGAAGGATCAAGGTATAAGAGAGAAGAAAACTTCACAGATGTGAGCTTGAAATTTGGTGATGCATTTCCTATAAAGCAGTGGTCTTCAAAGTAGTGACCCCAAATAAGCAACATCAGCATTGTGTGCAGACTTAATAATATAAACTATTGGACTGTACTCTGGATCTAACAAATCAGAAACGCTGAGGGTGGAGACCAGCAATCTATTCTTTAATGAACACTCCAGGTGACTCTGATCTACATCAAAGTTGGAGAATCACTATCCAGGAAGAATTTAATAATTACAAATTTGGCATCATAAAATGCTTTTGGTAGGATCATCATGATGGGGGGATAAATTTAGGTTTTTCTCTAACAACAAAAAAAGTGATATATCCAGAGGCACATGCAGAAATTTCTTCATGATGTTAAGACAGAGACATATTTCTTAAACTGGAAACAAGGTGAACTAACAATGGAAAATGATAAATTGGACTACATTAAAACATGCATCTTATGTCCATCAAAAAATACTACTAAGGGGAGCAAAAATGAATCACAGAGTGGGGGAAATATTTTTTATCACATATAATTAATAAACAGCTCACATTTGGAATATATTTTTAAACACTCCTATACATCCATGTAAAACAGACAATGTGAAATAAAAAAACGAACAAAAGATTTGAACAGGCACTTCCAAAAGAAAATTACAATTTGGCCATACTGGAGAAGGGAAAAGTAATAGGTGAGCATTTGAGAGGCTCCTGTGGAACCATGAACACTAACTAGAAGTGACATCTAGCCTAAAAGTTGACATCTAGGCAGCAGTGAAGTAAAATAGGGGAATGAGGTAGGTCTGAGAAATATTTGCATAGGAGAGAATTGCTATCACAAGTCCTCAAGACAAAATAGAGAGTCCAGTGTATTGAGAAACTGAGACAAATTCAGCATTTCTGGGGTTTAATGTACACAATGGATGGTGTAGCCAAGAGATGATAATGGAGAGGAAAATAGTGGTACTGCTACTTGTAGACGTAGGATAGTAGACAGTAAATAGAAGAGAGTAAGACAGTAGATAGGCAGACAAATTAAAGGGCTCTGGTCTTGATTCATGGTAGATAGAAGAACTGCCTTCTACGGAAGTGGCAAGTGGGAAGGAGAGATATAGTATAAATCTGAAAAATGTGTGTGTGTGTGTGTGTGTGTGTGTGTGAACATATATACATATGTAGGGGGCTTGATGAATGTTTGAAAGTAAGGGGTGATGAAGAAGGAGGAGACAAATTTAAACCCACGTTTCTGATTTGCACATTACAAAGATAGTGAGTCATTCACCAAGACAGTAAATCAAGAGGGAAAAAAAAAGTAGTTTTATTGTTTACTTTTCTATTTTTTTAAGTACTAAATCAAATATGTATCAACAGGTACAATATCAGAATTTTTGATATTTCCAGCAGTGATCAGTATAGGTATCTTTCTTTTTTATTTTTCCATAGGTTATTGGGGTACAGGTGTTGTTTGGTTACATTCCTAATTTATTTAGTGATAATTTGTGAGATTTCAGTGCACCCATCAACCGAGAAGTATACACTGAAATCCACTCTATTTGTGGTCTTTTATCCCTTGCCCCACTCCCATCCCTCCCCGCAAGTCCCCAGAACCCATTACATCATTCTTAATGCCTTTGCGTCCTCAGTGCTTAGCTCCCACATGTCAGTGAGAACATATAAAAAGGAATGGATTAACGGCATTCACAGTGACTTGGATGAGATTGGAGATCATTATTCTAAATGAAGTAACTATTTTTAATAGTTATTTATTTCATAGAGGATGAAATTGGTGAATTTTCTTTTTGAATATATTATCTATATGTTTCATTGTGCAGGAAGGAACATTTCAAAAGTAAAATTAAAAAAAAAAAATTAAACATAACCAGGGAGGCTGAGGCGGATCACTTGATCTCAGGAGCGCTAGGCTGCAGTGAGCCATGATCCCATTACTGCAGCCCAGCCTGGGCAACAGAGTGAGACTTCAGCTCAAAAAAAAAAAACCAAAAAAAACACTAAGTTTATTATTCTAATAGCAAAAGTGCCAAATGACAAGGGGAATCACTGGAAAAATGCTTCCTAAGTTCACAGCTTAGAAGAATTCTCATTTGATCAAAGCAATTCCTGTGTCTCAGATCATGGTTGAGACAAAGGGACGTACATTCTGTCCAACATGAATCTATGGCATGCATGTAGATGAAGGAAGAGGTAAAGAATTAGAGTCAACAGTTCACTATATCATAGTTAGAAACTTGCAAAATCTAAGAAAAACATAAACCAGGCACTAGGAAGAAGAGGAACAGGAAGGATCTCAATCAGGAACTCACGGAGAGAGTCTCATTGAGACACCATGCTGCTTACAAACTGGCTTGCCTCCTACTGGCTTCTGTGAATGTATTATTCTAACAAGATAGAAACACACATCTCTAGTTTCAAGAGTGGGAGGTGGAGGTGTTATTAGCCTGACAGTTAATAATCGTACCTGGACCATAGTGTGAGGAGAATTAGTTCCCCAAAGAAAAAGAGATCCTACTTTGTCAAACGTATTTGAAATGTATGCTTGACTGATAAGAATAACTGATGTCCACTACAATTGCTTTGGATGTTTCAACACCCAGCTATATATTATTCTCAACAAAACGATCACATCTAGGTGTGATGTCAAGATCATCACTGATGATGAGAGAAACAGACATAATATAAACAGATTGCAGATGAACTAACGAATTTATTCCCGAAGGGTCAAGGGAAAAGAGAAACATGAAGACTGAAGGATTATTTTACAAGATAAGATTTCAGATATTGGAATAAGTACAGGACACTGAGAATTTTTAAATGTCATTGAGTCTTTGTTGCTTTTGGACTTTAGAAGCAATGGTGTCAACCTCTTTTCTGCCTACAGATGGAGTTACCAGGTCATTTTGGGAATATTCTCTTTACTAGTGGAAAAAATAAATAAATAAAAATTCCTTAGTTATGTAAATGTAGAAATAGAAGCAATTCTTGCCCTGAGGAATTGGTATAAAGTGATCTTTTTACATTTCTTAAGGTTTAACAGTTTGTTTTCCTTTCCCTTAGTCTGCAGAATTCTGAAGACAGAGGTGTTGAACCTGTCTGGTTTAAGAATAGTAACCTATCCATATTGTGGCTATGTGATAATTTTGTATAAAAGTAACTTATGAAAAGTCAATTAAGGATTAGTGAGGCAGGCTTGGGAAACATTTAGAGAGTATCAGTGCTTATTTAAACACATTATATCTTTCTAAAATTTTAAGACCAATATTGTCAACTCCAAACAGAGACTACAATCTAGATTTCATGTGTCTTCGTGATCTGTGTGTCCATGTCTATTGAAGAATAGAAGACAGAGGATAAATGCAGGCATAAGCAGATAATTCCTTTCTCTCCTAAGGTTGTACCTAAAAGATCTGCCTTCCCCACCCCCTTAATTGTTGTATTTAACAAGTAATCACGAGTACTTACCTGGTGTTAAAACTTTATTAGATACTAAGAATACATCTATCAGGTGTGTGTTGTGGGGCGAGGAACAGGGTGTACAAATAAAAGTTTCTGGCCCTTTGAAGGAAATTTGATTTTGGACATTATAAGACTGATATACTTATGAAACATCCAAATCAAAACATCAGTGTACAGTGGTGTTTGAAATGCATGAAGCTTTCATAGGAGGACTGCACAAATCCCATGCAATGGAAGAAAAAGGACCAAGACGGCAGAGGCACTTCCCTCAGCATGACTAAACTTTAGACAAAGCTTCTCTCTGCCTCTGAAGAAGACCTTCAATCATTTACATTAAAATACTTGTAAGTGTAAATTGTTTCTCTGTCATTTTGAGATATAAAACTTTTCAAAAACTACTGGCCAGTTTTACAAGCCAGAATTGTCTTTCTCAAGGACCTGGGAGCCATGCCTTTGAGATGTTGTTATCAAGGAAGGTAGCCCAGTTTCTGCAGGCAAATAGGAGCCTAACTTAGGTGGGCGCCTTTCTCCAAGCTGTAAAACTACTTGTCATGAAGACAGGAGAAAATTTACTTTTCCCTTGGGTAAAGTCAATTAGCAAACACAGGTGGCCCCAAGACCCCCATCTCCCACTCCAGCTCTTAAAACTTCAGTCCTTTGTTTCAGACGAGTTAATTTCAGACTGAGTTCTTGCCTCTTGCCCTACTACAATGGTCTTAAACGAAGGTTTTTTTTTTTCTTCTTTTCCTGATTAAATTTCTCTGGAGCAATTTTTGCTTTTAAAAGAGATTGTATCTCTCTATAAACGAAGTGGTTTGTTCAGATAGATAAATGAGATCACAGTGAAAGATCACTAATCTTTTCTGAAGCAATTAAAGAAGTAAGCACTGACCTGATCAAGGACTTGAATAAGCACCTGAATGCTAATGAGCTGCTAATTAACAACATAATCTCCGGATTTCATAGTACAGTCCTCCCTTGGCATTTATGGGAATTGGTTTCAGAACCTCAGGAAATCAAAATCCTGTGATGCTCAAGTCCCTGATATAAAATGGCATAGTATTTGCATATAACCTATGCACATTCTCCCATATACTTATAATACCTAATGCAATGCCTACACATCATTCTATTCACATAAACTCAGTACTTGGTGTGCAACAAATTCAAGTTTCACTTTTTGGAACTTGGTAAATTTTTTTTTTCCTAAATATTTTCAATCCATAGTTGGCTGAATACATAGATGCAGAACCCACAGATAGGGAGAGCTGACTGTACTTTGCAGTAACCATGTAAGGAGTTTCATATTAATCAGAGAAAATACATATGTCCTTTAGTATCAAGTCCAGAAAGAATCATTAACATGAATCAACACACAAAAGTTCGTGTTCAAAGTCTTTCAATTGACTATTAGAGAACCAGTAATTTTGAGAAAAGGAACTTGAAGAATATATATTTTATATCATGTCTCACTGATGCAAAAAAATAAAATGATCTTAATATGTCCTTCAGGCTCTATCAGTTAGAAAGATACATCAAAATATGTGTGTACGTGTGTGTGTATTCAGCATCAAAATTAAAGAGGCATTTGCCATATTTGCTTTAGACCACGCTCTTTTTTTTATATTTATCATAATATGAGACAACAAAAACATTCGTGTTTTTCCTTCCTTTAATTTTTAAGTTAGATTAATGTAAGTATATCAAATGCTTGTTTTAATTTACATTTTTACAATTATTACTAAAGCTGAGCAACACTTTGTGAGCTATTGGCCATTCGATATTTTTGTCTGTGAATTACATTTCATATCTTTTCCCTATTTCTAGTGGATTGTTTTTCTGTTTGTTTTCTTGGTTTAGAAGAGTTGTTTGATTAAGCTGGATTAAAACATTCCCCTCTTCCTATATTTCTACCTGGTTTATTGTGGTTTTTAATTTTAATGTGGAAAAAAATTCATTTCTTCTTTTTATGCTTTTTAAAATGTTATGGTTTATATTATTTATATCTTTTTGAATAAGCATTCTTTACTCCAAAGATACTTTTTTTGTTCTTACAAAACACCATGGTCTTTTAAAGTTGTTACTTTGCTCAGTGAAAATTTGTGTGTATATAAAGCAAAAAGTAGGAATGTATAACATTTTATATATGAATACCAATATTTTTATTGCCATTTAAAATAGCTTATTTCTACACAAATTCATATTACCGCTTTTGTCACATAAAAGCTGTTCATATTACCTCGCTCATGTATTTGTTCATTCTGACACAATATGTTATTTTTATTAAATACAACTTTTTCATAAGTGCTGAAATTCATGAGTGGTTTCTTGCTCTTGTTTCTTCCATCTTATATTTCATAATTCCTTCTCCACTTCCTTTTTTTTAATACCTTTTTCTTTAACTCTTTAAACGCAAGCCATATTTCCTTGAAAACTTCTCTTTCCATATACGTTCAAGACAAGCCTGGCCAACATGGTGAAACCTGTCTCTACTAAAAATACAAAAATTAACCGGGCGTGGTGACAGACACCTCTAATCCCAGCTACTCGGGAGGCTGAGGTGGTAGAA
>NW_012107308.1:972793-1023549 GCF_000951045.1 Mandrillus leucophaeus
AAAAAAAAAAAAAAAAAAAATCATATTTTCAAGTTTTATTTAAAAATCTCTTGAGATTAAATAATAAATTAATCTTGTGATAGTTGTCATAATTATGATCTTAAATATTCCCATTTATAACATCTTATATCTCTTATTTATTTCACTATTTTTACATATTTTTAAATACACTTTTAATATTCTCCCTAAAGATTTTGCCCTTCTTTGGTGAAACTAATTTTTTTTTTTCCCTTGTGGATGTTGTAATAAACTCTGCCTTTACAACAACTTTCAAAAATCTCTTTACTGCACTGACTATAAACTCCAGAATGATGTTGAATAGAACTGCTGATTTTGATGTTCTTAAATGTAACGTGTTTTTTATTCTAAGCGATCACCATGAATTATGTTTGCTACAGATTTTTGTAAATGTTCTATTTCCAGGAAAAAAAAAAGTACTTTTATTTTCTCTTTTGTTTTCCAATTGGCAGAGGAATCAATTTCATGTAAGATTTGTCCCCTATGCCTCTGTCTGAATATCTTGACCACTCAGGCAGCTTATCTAGAAGACAAACCACTGATTTTTCTGTGTATAGACTTTCTGTCATTGGAACATAAAAGCCAGAAAATGTTGCGATTAATTCGTGCATGTATTAAGTGAAAATTCTTCCCACCTAGGATTGTGCAGGTGGGTGGGCAAATACACCAACTAAATTTATGCCAATATCCTGTGTATGGCTGTCTAATTACTTTGTTTCAGGAAGGGAAGTTCAAGAGCCTTCTGCTATAGGGAAGTTTTTCAGCAAGCTGAAGTACAGAAATTGAGAAAGGAGAAGTGGCTCGTTATCAGCATGCTAAGCTTGTTGGAGACGCTTTCCCTGAGCAGATAAAACAATGGACTCAGCAGTTGCTATTCCTCAAACGGGATTTTGCTACTGGCCGTTAACCTCATTTCTTTTACACAAGAAAGATCTGAGATAACTGTCCATTTCTGTTTTGCAGTGTACAACAAGGGTGAAATATTGAAGAGCCTTGCTCAGTATGCAATTAATCTTAGCTCAATTTACAGAAATCGTGGGGTAACAGAACAGAATGATCACTCTGCTGGAGTGAAGTGCCAAGAATTGCAAAATGAGGAACAATTTTTACCAAAGAATTGAAGATTATAGTACATACTTTATTCTCTAGCTTACCAAGGGAGGTGTGGGTGTCTATTGGGGTATCAAGGTTGGAAAACAATGGAGCAGGGCAGGAAGGTACTTCCCAGAAATAAATTACCATCGTTAGAAGATCATAGATTAAATACTAATGTCATCAACTGTAATCAATTCAGACTGACCCAGACAGAAAATAATGTAGAAGTAGATTGAATAAAGGGCAGTATATTTAGCCATTTAGGCATTGAAAACACCTGTTTTTAACTCATTAGGAAGTAAGAAAGAAATAGAATAATCAGCAGTGAATCACAGCTGGCAAGTGAGGAAGGTGATAGTCACCCATGGTTTGGGTCGAAAAACTTTTCTAAATCTTGAGACAGAAATTATCTAGAATTAAATTAAAAACAAGATTGGTGATGTCCCTAAGCAATAGGAAAGTGGACCACTGTCATAGGCAAGGAGAAACACATTCTCAGCACCCCAAACAAGGATGACAAGGTTTGGAAAAATGTCTAGCCTTACTCATCTAGTTAAAACTAGAGAAAACATCAACTGTGAAAATCCTGTGTTGATATCCATGTGCAATTTCTACTCTGGGGAAAGAAATCCTGAACCAAGACATACTGCTAGCCTTCTTGGGGATGGAAGATTATCCTTTTGAGAGAAAATATTACTGGGAATAAGAGTGTTGAGGGATGATAACTTGATTAACCTTTATTATCTTTTTAGTAATTTCTCAGCCACAATTGATTTTTACTCATTGTAATCCTTTCCATTAAGTCACAATATTGAATTATGTCAGGGTTAGGCTTTTACAATAAAGGTATAAACTTGAACCGCTCCCCCAGAATAGTGACTAATCAGCTTTATTCACTTTAAAATGTCAGTTTGAAATTACATTATAATAATAATAAAATTAAAAGTTCACTCTGTCATCCAGGCTGGAGTGCAGTGGCACGATCTCTACTCACTGCAACCTCTGCCACCCAAGTTCAAGCGATTCTCCTGCCTTAACCTCCCGAATAGCTGGAATTACAGGCATGTGACACCATGTCCACCTAATTTTTGTACTTTTTGTAGAGACGGGGTTTCCTCATGTTAGCCAAGCTGTTCTTGAACTCCTGACCTCATGTGATCCACCCACATCGGCCTCCTAAAGTGCTAGGATTATAGGCAAGAGCCACTGAGCCCAGCCTTATTATTATTATTATTATTTTAATTTATATAAGTTGAGTTATTTTGATTTCAAAGATAAAGGAGTTGAAGGAATCAATACGTAAACCTGAAGGAATCAAATACAATTTTATTAATTCATTCAGTCGTTTATCCATATATGCACTAACAGATTCTTTCGTGAGAATCTCTTCTGTGCTAGGCTTTGGAAACACTGAGGATATAGCAATGAATACAATTAAATTTTTTAAAAAAGCTCCCTCTTGGAGCTGACATTCTAGTTATAGTGAAAGAGGGAAGCTTATCTGAGAAGGCAGCGTCATGCAGATACCTGAAGGAGGAGGGAATAAGCCATGGAACTCTCTGAAGGGAGACAATTGCAGAAAAGAAAAAGCAAAATCCATGAGACAGAAGCATACCAGGCATGTTTGTGGGATGGCAAGACCAGTGAAAGTAGATGGAAGGAAGCAAAGGGAAAGACTGGTAGGAAAGAGGTCAGAGGTGGAGAAAAACGGCAGTTTTCAGACTTGACTTTTATACTGAGTGAGGATAGAAAGACAGGGAAAGGATTTGAAAAAGGTTTCACTTGATAACACATGTATTATTAAATTGCCACACAAGCTTCTCTATTAAGAGTAGGCTATAGAAAATTGAGTGCAGAAGCAAGGAGCCTATCAGAGAGTGAAATAGTAATCCAGCTTTGAACTTTCCTGATATGCTCAGAATTAGTAATGGTAGTATATGTATGACAGGAATCGATTGCCTAAAAGATTGATTTAAAATAATATGTCTTTAAGACAAATCTTATGAAATTTCATTAATATCTTACATTAAATACATGTTTTCTAAGATTTTCAGACTGCTGTTTGCAATTTATCAGTCTATTTCTGCATCATTACTATAATGTGCCATAGTATTTAGTTGACTGTTATGATGTATTTACTATCAGAAAGAGTCACTTCATTAACTTTTTCTTTTTTTTTTTTTTTTGTGATGGAGTTTTGCCCCTGTTGTCCAAACTGGAGTTCAACGGCACAAGCTTGGCCCACTGCAACCTCCGCCTCCCGGGTTCACGTGATTCTCCTGCCTCAGCCTCCCAAGTAGCTGGGATTACAGCCATGCCACCACGCTCAACTAACTTTTTGTATTTTTAGTAGAAATGGAGTTTCACCATATTAGCCAGGCTGGTCTCGAACTCCTGACCTCAGGCGATCTGCCCACCTACACCTCCCAAAGTGCTGGGATTACAGGTGTGAGTCACCGCTCTGGACCACTAACTATTTTTCATAATTTGTCTTTTAAGATTAAAAAAATTTTCATAATTTGCTCTTTTAAGTTTAAAAATATGTAGTTGAATTTTGTCACGTGCCTTTTTTTGAGTATTTTGTGGATTATACATATAGAATTTCCACAAGCAAAACCATACTTAAGATTTTGGATTGAAATACACTTAGCTATCAGTATTCTTCTATCTACTTTTTAATTTTACATGGCAGTATTTTGCTTATAATTTTAATGCCATCTATAAATGGTGCAGTTAGAAACACTTATATTCTTTGCTGTTATTCAAGTTTGATAATATCATATGAATCCTAAGGTAAATTTGGAATTTTTATTTTTTCATCTTAATATTGGTTGGAGCAGGAGATTATCTAATTAATTTTATTTAGTAATTTGTTTTTTCTGCTTCGATTCTCTAGAATTCCATTTTATCCTGATATTTAAATAACCAAATACATTATATTTAAGCAAATTAATTTTACTAATTTACTTTAAGTTATTAAAACAATTACTAATGCAATTATGTATAAATGAGCATGCCTTGGAGATATTGTAGGTTTGGTTACAGACCACCCTAATAAAGCTAATATAGCAACAATCCAGTCACATGCATTTTTTGATTTTTCAGTAGAGTTAAAAGACTATATTGTAGTCTATTAAATGTATAAGAGCATTATGTCTAAAAAATGTGCATATCTCAATTTAAAAAAATCCTTTATGGCTAAAAAATACTATAGTAATCTGAGTCTTTAACGAGTCGTAATCATTTCGCTGGTGGAGGGTCTTTCCTTCATGTTAGTGACTGCTTATTTATCATGGTGGAGGCTGTCGAAGGTTGAAGTGGTTGTGGTAATTTCTTAAAATAAGACAACAATGGAGTTTGCCTCATCCATTGACCCTTCCTTTCACAAAAGATTTCTTTGTAGCATGTGATGCTGTTTGATAGCATTTGACAAACAGTAGAATTTATTTCAAAATTAGAGTCAATCTTCTCAAACCCTGCTGTTGCTTTTTGAACTAAGTCAGTGTAATGTTCTAAATCTTTGATGTCATTTCAACAATGTTCACAGTGTCTTCACCAAGAGTAGAGTCTATCTCAAAGAAACGCTTTCTTTGCTCATTCATAAGAAACAACTTTGCATCCATTTAAGCTTTATTATGACAGTGCAGAAACTCAGTCACATTTTCAGGCTCTACTTCTAATTCTAGTTTCCTTCCTATTTCCAGCACATCTGCAGTTACTTCCCCCACTGAAGTCTTGAACCCCTCAAAGTCATCCTGTTAATGTTGAGATATTGACCTCCTCTCATGAATCACAGATGTTCTTAATGGCATCTAGACTAGCGAATCCTTGCCAGAAGGTTTTCCACTTACTTTGCTCAGATCCATCGGATGAGTTACTATTTATGGCAGTGATTGCCTTATGAAAATTATTTCTTAAATATTGTCTTGAAACGTGAAATTATTACTCGAAGCATGGTCTTCAGAATAGATATTGTGCTAGCAGACTTGATAATAAGAATAGTTATTTCAAAAATAGGCTTCAAATGTTTAGTAACCATGTTGTTAATAGATGTGCTGTCATCCAGGCTCTGTTGTTCCATTTATAGAGCACAAGCAGAGTAGATGTAGCATAATTCTTGAGGGCCCTAAGATTTTCAAAATGGTAAATGACCAGTGGCTTCAACTTGATGTCACCAGCTGCATTAATCCCTAACAAAAGAGTCAGGCTGTCTTTTGAAGCTTTGAAGACAGGCATTGACTCTTCACTATCTATGAAAGTCCTAGTGGCATCTTCTTCACATAGAAGACAATTGAAAATGTCTTGAAAATCTGTTGTTGAGTGTAGCCCCCTTCATCAATTATCTTAGCTAGATCTATTGGATAACTTGCTGTCACTTCTACATCTGCAACTGCTGCTTCATGTGGCACTTTTATGCTGTGGAGACTTTGCTTTTAAAGCTCATGAACTAACCTCTACACGCTTCAAACTTTTCTTCTGTATTTTCCTCATGTTTCTCAATCTTCATATAATTAAAGAAAGTTAGGTCTTTGCTCTAGATTAGGCTTTGGTATAAGGAATTTTGTGGCTGGTTTGATCATCTATCCAGATAACTAAAACTTTCTCCATATAAGTAATAAGGCTCATTCTCTTTCTTTATCATTCATGTGTTCACTGGAGCATCACCTTTAATTTCCTTCAGAACTTTTTCTTTGCATTCACAACTCTGTTTTCAGCATGTCTTCCTCACTAAACTCAATCATTTCTAGCTTTTGATTTAAAGTGAGAGATGTACAACTCTTCCTTGCACTTGAAGAGTTAGAGGTCATTGTAAGGTTATTAGTAGGCCTAATTTTAATATTGTTATGTCTCATGGAATAGGAAGGCCCAAGGAGAGAGAGAGTGGCCAGCTGGTTGGTGGAGCAGTCAGAACACACACACTATTTATCAATTATTTTACCTTCTTACATGGTGTGTTTGCCTCAAGACAATTACAGTAGTAACATCAAGATCACTAACCACAAGTTACCACAACAGATATAATTATAAGAAAAAAGTCTTAAAGATTGCAAGAGTTATCAAAATGTGACACAGTGACACTAAGTGGACTCATGCTGGTGGAAAAATTGTGCTGATAGACTTACTCAACACGGGGTGCCACAAATCCTCAATTTATTTAAAAAATGCAGTATCTGTGAAGTGCAATAAAGTGAAATACAGTAAAATATGATATGGCTGTATACATGTGCACACATACACACACACACACACATACATGCATGTCTCTTGGGTCATTTTCTTTAGATTATCACACTCAGTGAAATTCTAAATGTTGTATTTTTAACATTTATTTGTAATTTACCCACAAAATAACTTTTAAATTTTAATTTCTCCTTTATTTATTCTCTTCTATACTTTAGGAACTAAAATTATCTCTGTTTTATTTTCATTCTTTGTCAGCCATATGTATTTCTTTAAAATTACTTTTATCTTTGTCAAAAAATTTATTTCCATTCTCAGAAATTTTCATGTCAATAATTTGATTTTCAGATATGTCTATTCTGAAACTCGGTATGTCTATTTAATTGTTCATTTATCATTTCTATTATTATTAATACTCTAATTGTGCCATTTAGTAATGAATTTATTTGCTTATACATGTAATTGTTTTTTCATGACATAATACTAGCTTGTATTTTTACCTTTGTAAAACTTCATCAGGTTTTGATGAAATATGAATCAAGTTTCTTGATGTATGAATCATTTGCTGGAGAAAATGTCTTCTATTTCCTTAGACATGCTTGCTTCCTGAATGTTTCTTTATTTTTGTTGTTGTTGTTGTTGTTGTTGTAATAATTTTTACACAACATAATCTTCTTATTCATCTTTTAACTTTCTTATGATATCTCTACCTTCTCTTAATCTAAATATATTGTACCTAATTTTTTATGAAATCCCTGCCTACTATGCCAGAACTCAGTTTTTCTTTCACTTTAATGATGTGGTTTAGTGGGGTGATAATGATTGTTTGGATCTTATTTACTGTTCTTCCTGTTTAGTTGCTCAAATCCTATGCCAGAAAATATGTCCATCATTCCCCTATTAACACTTAATAACAATATTAATATTGAACACTGAAAATAGGTGAAGCTAGACACAATTGTTATATTCACTTTTATTATCACTCCCAGTGGGTATTCTAGATGCAAAGAACCACTGCAAAGTCTACAACACATGATTCACTGAGGAGGAGGCTTTTCTTATATCTTCTTCCCTGGAAGCAAGCTAAGCATTGAGCCTTTGTTCACCCACACACCCTAGAGAGAGTAAAAGTTCATAAGAATCAAAAGATATCTTTGGATAAAACACAAGAAATTTGATGTTTTCTGCTTAATATACTTACAATTTTATGATTTCATATATTCTTCCCCTTGTACTTTAATGTCTTCCTTACCCTACTATACCAGTAATTTGCAATGTCAAAGAAGAGGGGCCAATATCAGGAGACATCTGTAATTGTTCCATCTGAAAGGAAGATGCTATTGGCCTCTGATGGGTTGAAGTCACTGACACTGCTAAACATCCTGTAATAAACAGGACAGCCCCCCACGACAAAGAATTATCTGCTTCAAAATATTAATAGTGCTGAGGTTCAGAAAATGTTTTAGATCAGCCTGTTTCTTTTGCTCTAAGTTTCCACTTGATCTTTGTCTTGTATTTTATATACTCCTTGGTTGCTGTCTGCCAGAAATTTTGTTATCAAATATTATGCCTAACATTATTCTTTTCTTGGTAATGGCTGGCAACTCTTGTCTTGAAGAACTCTTATTAATGTCAGTAGTCACTTTCCCAATATAAGGAAGTAAGTGCAAAGAATATTTGAGATGTAAAATAGATTAACAGAATTATTTTAAGGCATTTTTATAATTCATATTCATTATAAGTTTTCATGGAAAACTAAAAGGATCACACAATGTAATTATCTATTTAACTAGCTAGGAACAATATTTATAGTTAACCCTAAGAATATTTAAGGCCAGTAGTAATTTACATTTTCTACTTTTATTATCACTCCCATGTATATTCCAGATGCAAGAGGTAAAATGAAAGGGCAAAGCATGTATGTATTTAGCATTATTTATGAACTATTAATTTACTGGAAGTGTAAGGATATATAAACCTTACTACCCCCATCTCCAAGATTTCACAATAAACTGGGGAAAATATCAACATGTATAATCTATTCAAAAGGAATATCATATAGATGATATTTAAGGCAATGAGGCTAGATAAAACCTAGGAAAAAAATTAGAGGCTAAAAACCTGTATAGGCTAAAGGACAGAGCTTTGGACTCTCCAACACTTAGAGGTTGGTAAAATGAGGAACATAAACTCTAAACTATAAAAAAATTAAAAACTATTAAAACAAGTAAAAAATGTAGGAGAAAATCTAGAGGGGAATGATATCCTAGAAGCTAAATGAATAGCTTGTTTCAAGAAGAGAGAAAACAAGTACTTCAAATATGGCTGACACATCAAACAAGACAAGACTAAGAGATGACCATTCAATGTAACAAAGCATAGGTCTTTTGTGATTTTGTTGAAAACAATTTTAGAGGATGGTGGTCATTAAAACCTGATTATAGTGGATTCAAGACAGAATGGGGAAGGACAGGAATTTGGAGACTATGCGTTTAGAAACTATTTCAGGATGAATGTTTCTAAAAAGAAGGCAAGAAGTGGGTCATTGCTGAAAGGGTACTGAGAACAACAAAGCTTTTTGTTTGTAAGATTGCTTAAATAAAATGCTTACAAACAAACGAAAAGCTTACAAACAAAACTTTTTATTTGTAAGATTGCTTAAATAAAATGAGAGAAATAATGATCATATACTTTGTGAAATGATCCAATATAGAAGGAATGTTTGATGATGCAATCAAAAGATTGGATAATTGCTAACACCCTCTTCTTTAGTTAGGTATGAATAGGCAACCAGATCTAGTACTCATCTGTAGGGACTGGCTTATCTAGGATTGGGGAAGCCCTATGCGCATACAGGGAAACCAAGTGTATCGTATAATCTTGATTGACATTGAGACCAGTCAGTTGGGTTGTGAGGTTTTCTCAACCAAGTTAGTTGTGCCAGTAAAGGTATACAGAAGGCAGAAAATTGAATATAACAATGATTTTTAATTTGCCTACTGACTTTAAAGAAAAAAGCAAAAACAAGAGAGCAGCAAAGAAATTGAGAGTTGTTCCAAAAAAAAAAGTGATAAAGAATGATTATAATGTTAATGATAGCATACTGCAGAGAATGCTAGGCAAAATGAACTTAATTTTAAGTTTCAGAAGAGACATCCTTAGCGAGAGACAGACTCTAACTTCACGTTTCATTATGGACAGTTGAAGAATAAAAACCGGATTCTTAAGAAGGCATTTAAAGAGGTAGGTCAGGACAAAACAAGATTTGGAAAATAGAGACCAGACAAATCAAAAAACAAAAATATGAGGGTCTAGAGGTTTACTTTTTTTTTATAATACCTGTGGCAAGTTTGGAAGTATCAAGAAAACTAAACAAATCCAAACGTCTGTAAAATTGAAAAAATAAAGATTTAACAATGCGCTATGGGAGCAAAAGGCAAAATAAAATTACTTATGGAGTGGAAGAATCATGGGGAAAAGTAGCTTGAGTTATATCTTAAAGAAAGTACAGAATGATAGCAACAGGCAAATAAGACATTCATTCTTTGTCTCTCTCTCTCTCTCTGTGTCTCCTCTTTCTCTTTTATTATCTGCCAAGCTAAACAGTTGGAGTACAAATTCAAGATGTTATTGGCAAAGAAAATAACGTAAATATAGAATTACTACCCTAAATTAAAATATTCACTTTTGATATCCTACATTTACTTTCCATCATTGTCAGGTGAAAAACAAACTATAATAAATATATATTTCATGTTAGGAATATGCAATTTGACTTATAATTATTAAATGTACTCATTCTATCAGAATAGCTTGATTATGCCTTAAAAACAAACTCGACAATTTCAGTGGCTTAAAACAACCACATTTGTTTTTTCCTCAAGCAATGTCCACTGCAAGTCTATGCAATTTTCCATGGGCAGCTGGGGGTTGTGTTTCCACATCAACAGTACTTCTGCTTTTATCACAGGAGAAGGAGAGCAGACTGGAGAACTGGATGCCAACTAAATGCTTCCAAATGTAAGTGATACACATTTCTGATTATATCATTACCCACTGGAGGTCAAATGCTTATGTTTAACTTCAAGAAGGTGAGGAAATACAAATATCTTGGGTTCTTTTAAACACAAGAAAACAGGATATTGGTGACTTGTAGATATGCCTGACTAAACATATGTTATGATGTTTCTTTTATTTCTGTCTTTTTATTATGATGGAGATTTATAATAATTCTCTAAATGTCTCAGCAAATTTATTTTGTCTAAATTAATGGCAATATAGTTCAAACATAGGATCTATGTTTGTTTCTTGAATCTATTGTTAACTTTCTTGATAGAACAAAATACACAAGTCAGATATATCTGCACCCCTGTGTTCATGGCAGCACTATTCACAATATCCATGTTATGAATTCAACCTAAATGTTCATCAAGAAATGAATGGAAAAAAAAAAAAAACTCATATATATACACAATGGAATACTATTCAGCCTTAAAAAGAAATTCTGTCATTTGAAAAAATATTGATACGTGAAATAAGACAAACACTGTATGTTTTGGCTTGCCTGTGACATCTAAAGCTCATGAAAGCAGAGAGTAGAAAGGTGGTTACCAGAGGTTAGGAAGATAGGGATAATGGGAAGATGATAGCTGAAGGGTGAAAATTCTTAGGAGAAATGTTTGATATTTTTTTTCTTTTCTTTTGAGATCAATCCCACACCTTGGTGAATATATCTAATAATTGAGTATTGAACATTTACATTTCACTGAGAATAAATTTCAAAAATTTGTATCACAAAATTATTAAACATTTGAGGTGAGGCATACGTCATTTATCTTGATTTAACGATTTCACAGTGTATAAAACAATTATAATACTGTTTTAAAATCTATAATTTGTCAATAAAAGTCATACTAACCAAGAAGATACATTTCAAAAATAGTTTAAAATGTGTGAGTTAACTTATTTGAATTCCACATATTCATGTTCTTCAGAAAACTAATCATAATGCATTCTTTTTTTTTTTTTTTTTTTTTTTTTTTTTTTTGAGACGGAGTCTCGCTCTGTCGCCCAGGCTGGAGTGCGGTGGCGCGATCTCAGCTCACTGCAA
Organism: Mandrillus leucophaeus; assembly: GCF_000951045.1. NCBI lineage: Eukaryota > Metazoa > Chordata > Mammalia > Primates > Cercopithecidae > Mandrillus > Mandrillus leucophaeus. The sequence continues at coordinate 984,198 of NW_012107308.1, forward strand.
GCTCCGCCTCCCGGATTCCCGCCATTCTCCTGCCTCAGCCTCCCGAGTAGCTGGGACTGCAGGCGCCCGCCAACTCGCCCGGCTAGTTTTTTGTATTTTTTAGTAGAGACGGAGTTTCACTGTGTTAGCCAGGATGGTCTCGATCTCCTGACCTCGTGATCCGCCCGTCTCGGCCTCCCAAAGTGCTGGGATTACAGGCTTGAGTCACCGCGCCCGGCCATGCATTCTTAATTTACCAAAAACTAAATACATATTTTGTGATTTGATGATATGATTTTCAATCTAGCAACAAAAACAATTTACATTCCACAGTGAGTGTAAATCCACAGTGAATGTAAATTCACTGTGGAATGTAAGAATTTGGAAACATTTATTTTTTTCTTTTAAGAGCTTTCTGCTCTCAATCTTTCTTAGCTATTATTAGTTTTTTATTGTCAAATTTGTTTAAAAAGTGACAGAAGCACTTTGGGAGGCCCAGGCGGATGGATCACAAGGTCAGGAGATCGAGACCATCCTGGCTAACACGGTGAAACCCGTCTCTACTAAAAATACAAAAAGTTAGCCAGGCAGTGTCGCGGGCACTTGTAGTCTCAGCTGCTGGTGAGGCTGAGGCAGGAGAAACACCTGAATCCGAGAGGCAGAGGCTATAGTGAGCCAAGATCGCACCATTGCACTCCAGCCTGGGCAACAGGGAGAGACTCCGCCTCAAAAAAAAAAAAAAAACACACACACACAGAAGTGACAGAGGCATGAGGTAAGAAGGAGCTATGGAATGCAATTATGCTTCTAGTTTTCTTCAGTGTTTCTGAATGGGTTGATTTAAAAAAAAAAAAAAAAACCAGCAACAACAAAAAGACATTTTCTTTGTTACAATAAGCACTAAGAAATGGTAAATTGTATTTTTTCACAGAAGTGCTTTAGTGTACATGTCGTTGGAATAAATCTGTGCAGATTAACTGAAACTTAAGAAGGATTTAAAATGTCCCTTTGTTGTCTAGCACAGTACCCGTGGGTGCTCCATAAGTGGTAGTTGATGATGATGGCACAGAGAGATTGAACATGGGTATTTAATAGCCTTTCATAGTGAAAGTGGATATGACTTTTAAAAATACTCATGTTAGCTACACTGAAAGTGTATGTATCCTCTTTATATTGTGAATAGCAAAGCTAGAAATCAGACTGTGTCTACATAAGACTAATCATCCAGATATGAAGTGAAAGATGCCATCTTTTCTCCTGCCATTTAAAGGAATCAGATATTCTAAATGCATTTAGGGGAAACTATACCTTGCTGAGATAATTATCCATGTGTTTGCGACTCCTGTCTCTTACAGCTATCAGATTTTTAGTTGTTTGTTTTAGGATTCCATGCAATAAAGTAACAAAACTGCTATTAGTTCATGAGTGTTGGGTTTCACTTTTTTAGAATAAAGTTGACATTAAAAAAAAACAAGATCAAAGAAGATAAAAATGCACATAAGTGATGATGAATACTGTTCAATATATAGTTTTTGTTTCATTTCTGCATAAAATTCTTTACAGCTCTGGATATTGTAGAACTACCAAGGTTTACATGTTTATATGAAAGGAAAAATGGATTGTGTTTAGATGAGCAAAACATTGTAAAATGATCTGTGCAGGTGAGATTGGTTTTGGAAGCTGGCAGAAGAGACAATATACATTTCGCTGAGTGGTATATTAGCAGTCATTTTTTTCTTGACACATACTTAATTATAAAACTTATAATAAATGGAATACCTGAAAAAGAAGGGAAATATTCTTCTGATCATTAACTTTAATCATAATATTTGACATAAGAAATCACTAAAATTTTTAGTCACTGAATATAAGAATGGTAAATTTTGCTAAATCTGGTTCACAACCTGTAATATTAAATTAATAGCACTAAATAATCATATCTAATAGATAAATTTACAGTGTTTACTTCAAAATCTCCTGAGCTCAATGTTGGGCATTTGAAAGGTATTATTGTGAGGTTCTTTAATAGTTCACGTGATTGATAATTATAAATTAAATTATGTTTTCCAGTCTCAATAGAGCGATTTTCCAAATGCTGGAGCAGGGTTGAGATGCTTTGTACAAAAATTCTGGCATCTTTCTGATCTGCCTCTGAAAAGAAGATAGTTGACCCTCTCTGTTTGTTTGTAGCTCACTGTTTTCACTAATGTTCACTTTCAGCTTTTATGAAGAGCTGACTAAGAACATGTATTGAAACATGTCCATGTTGTAAAATGTCTCAGGTAGCTGTGTACCGCTCTGGGTGAACATTTGTTAGAGAAGCTGCTCTTTAAACATTGTCAACTTGGAGTCAGCAAGTTTGTTTTCAGAAGAATCTTTGACAGGCAGCTTTCAGAACCTTCTAAATTGGACAAATAAATAAATAAGTGAAATAAAAATAAAAATTGAACTTTAGTGTCTAGACAGAAGTTACCACATCAGAAATACATTGGATTGCAGAGCTCAGAAGAGTTAAGAAAAATTTCAGAGTGAACAAGTATCTTCCTGAGAGGAAAGGGATTTACATGTTGAACATTTTAAACAGATTAAGAAACATACCAAAGGCCACCCAGGGAAAATTCACAGTGATTAAAACCTAATATTTACATGGCATTTCTATGTATAAGGCACTGTTCTAAATTCTTTCATAATAAACTAGTTTAATACTCCCATTGACACTATGAGGACTCTTAATATCCTAATTTTAGAGCTGAAGAAACTAAGCCAAACTAAACTAATCTCTCTAAGATTATGTAGCTTCCACCAAATCACACAGTTATCAAGATAAAGACTCATCAGCATCAGCGGTTTTGCCCCCAGGGTTTTAGCTCTTAACCATTATATCACAGTTGAAATCTGAACTGATAACCTGGTCTCCACTTTAGGATCTAGATGGCTGTGGATATTATCTGGATATCTGTTTCTAGAATACTAGCATGTGAGTGCAGCTGGAAGTAATTCACTCTCTCCAACTCCCACAGCCCCACCTACTCATCCTGAAAGAGTGTACTTTAGAATAAATTTTATGTCATATTAAGTGTACAGTTGAAACATTAAAGACCCATCTGGGAGATATATCAGACAGAGAATATAAGTAGCCTTGGGAGATAATGTTTTAACAAGGATAGTATCTCGGGCTGTAAAAACAATAACAACAAAAAGAGTGTTAGTGGCTGGAAAATATATTATGGTTTTCTTCTATCAGAGATTTAGGAGCAGGACTTTGAAGTGAGTAAGCATCAGTATTCATAGACTATTTGGGGAAAATAGAACTTCTGAAAAGAGACGAGTACTTATTTTAATTTAAAAATAATTCCATAAATCCAACTTTCTGTGGAATCAACACATTTTGATAAATATTTCAACAATTTAGTAATTATGTCATCTATTCCTTTCTTGGAAAATAGATGAAACTGTTTTTTTCCCCTAATGTGTTTGAGTTTTCTTTTTCTTTTCTTTTTTTAATTAATAATGGATTCAGGGGGTACATGTGCAGGTTTGTCACATGGGTGTATTGCATAATGCTGGTATTTGAGTTTCTAGTGAATCCATAAGCCAAATAGTGGACATAGAATACAATAGGTAGTTTTTTCAACCCTTGCCTTTCTTCTTCTCTTCCCCATTTAGGGGTACCCAGTATCTATTGTTTCCATCTTTATGCTCATGTATACCCATTTTTTAACTCACAAGTGAGAACCTGCAGTATTTGACTTAGTGTTTCTGCATTAATTTGCTTAAAATTATGTTTTCCAGCTGCACCCATGTTGCTGTGAAGGATATGTGAAGGATATTCCATTATTTTATGGCCGTGTAGCATTCCATAACATGGCTGTGGCACATGGTGTGTATGTACCACATTTTAAAAATTGTTGACACACTCTCAGGGTTTGAATGGATACAAGAACCTTACAGGTTCCATTTGAATTTTAGAATAGTTTTTGTTCTCATTATCTGAAAAGATGAGATTGCTAATTTGATAAGTATTGGATTGAATCTGTAGATTGCTTTGGGAAGTATGGTCATTTAACAATATTGATTCTTCTGATTCATGATCATAGAATATTTTTTTCATTTGTTTGTGTCATCTATGATTTCTTTCAGCAGTGTTTTGTACATATTCTTGTAGAGATCCTTCACCTCCTTAGTTGAATGCATTCCTAGGTATTTTATTTTTTGTGTGGATAGTGTCAGTGTTATTGAATTCTTCATTTGGTTATCAGCTTGAATATTGTAGATGTATATAAATGTTACTGACTTTGTATATTGATATTGCATCCTGAAGTTTTATTGGATTCATTTGTCAGATGTAGGTGTCTCTTAATTCTTAGGAGTTTTTAGGTAGAGGATTATGTCATCAGAGGACAGAGGTAGTTTTACTTCCTCTTTTCTAATTTGAAAGTCTTTTATTTCTTTTTTTTGCCTATTTGCTCTGGCAAGGATTTCTAGTACTATGTTGCATGGGAGTGGTGAGAGTCAACATCTTTGTCTTGTTCCAGTTCTTAAGGGAAATGCTTTCAACTTTTGCCTCTTCAGTATGACGGCTGTATATTTGTCATAAATGGCTTATTATTTTGAGTTCCTTTGATCCCCAGTTTGGTGAGTTTTTCTTGTTTTTTTTAATCATAAAGGGATGTTAGATTTTATCAAATGCTTCTTTGCATCTATTGAAATGATCACATGGTTTTTGTTTTGAATTCTATTCATGTGGTAAATCACATTTATTGATTTGCATATTTTGAAGCATCATTACATTCCAGAAACACTCGCATAAATGGGATGAAAAGATAAATTATCTTTTTTTTTTCTTTTTTTCTTTTCAGACTGGTTCTTGCTCTCTCACCCAGTCTAGAGTGCAGTGACACAATCACAACTCAGTTTGGTCACAACCTCCTGGGCCCAACTGATACTCCCACTTTAGCCTTCTGAGTAGCTGAGACTAAAGGAATGTGCCACCATGATTGGCTATATATATGTAGCCAGAGTTGATTTGTTGTATTTTGTTGAGGATTTTTGCATCTGTGCTCATCAGAGATACTGGCCTGTAGTTTCCTTTTTTTGCTGTGTTCTTACCAGAGTTTGGTATCGGGTTAATACTTGTTTCATAGAATGAGTTAAACAGGAATCCCTCCTTTTAAATTTTTTGGAACGGTTTTAGTAAGATTGGCACCAAGTCTGTTTTTTTTTTGTTTTTTTTTTTAAACACCTGTTAGAATTCAACTTATTTTTTGTTACTGTTCCAGTTTCATAATTCATGATTCATAATTGGGCTGTTGAGGATTTCAACTTTTTTTCTGCTTCAGTCTTGGAAAGCTGTGTGTTTTCAGTAATTTATCAATTTATTCTAGATTTTCTAGTGTGCACAGAGATGTTCATAATAGCCTCTGAGGATATTTTTTATCAATTGTAATGTTACCGTTGTCATTTTTGATCTGCTTTTTGAATATTCTTTCTTTTATTCTCTGTTAATTTAGCTTGTGATCTATTTATTTTGTTTATCCTAGAAAAGAACCAACTTTTTGTTTCACTGATCCTTTGCATGGTTTTGGGGGATCTATTTCATTTAGTTCTGCTCTCATATTTGTTATTTATTTTCTTTGGTTAGCTTTGAGTTTGGCTTGTTCTTGATTTTCTAATTTCTTTAAGTGAAACATTAGATTGTGAAATCTTGCCATTATTTTGATGTAGGCATTTAGTACTATAAGCTTTCCTCTTACTGTATCCCATGGGATGTGGTATGTTGTATCTGTTGTATCTCTATTTTCATTTGTTTTAAAAACTATTGGATTCCTACCTCAGTTTAATTATTTACCCAAAAGTCACACAGGAGCAAATTGTTTAGTTTCTATATACTTGTGTAGTTTGGAGAGTTCCTCTTGGCATTGATTTCTAGTTTCATTCCACTGTGGTCTGAGAATATATGCTTGATATGGATTTGATTTTTAAAAATTTATTGAGACTTGCTTTATGACCAAGCATGTACTCAATTTTAGAGAATATTCCCTGTGCAGATAAGAAAAAAATGTATATTCTGTGGTTGTTGGGTGAAGTATGCTGTAGATGTCTATCAGCTTCATTTGATAAAGAGTGCAATTTAAGTTTAGAGTTTCTTTATTAGTTTGGTGCCTCAATTATTTGTCTTAGTGCTGTCAGTGGGGTTTTGAAGTCCTCCACTATTATTGTATGTCTGTCTATCTATTTTCTGAGGGCCAGTAGTATTTGTTTTATACATATGGGTGATTCAACTTTGCGTGCATATGTATTTAGGATAGCTAAACCTTTGTGTTGAATTGAATCCTTTGCCACTATATAATGTCCTTCTTTGTCTTTTTTTTTTTTTTACTATTTTTTATTTAAATTCTGTCTTATTTCATACAAGAATAGCAACATATGCTGTTTCTTGTATTCTATTTATGTGATAGGTCATTCGCCATACCTTTACTTTTAGCCTATGAATTTCATTACATATGAATCTCTTGAAGACAACCAAATGTTGAGTCTTGTTTTTTGCCAATTTGCCACGCTTTGTCTAAGTAGATCATTTAGGTCAGTAAGGTGATTTATGTTCACAGCTAATATTGATATGTGAGGTTTTGTCCTTGTTATAATGATGTTAGCTAGTGGATTTGTGTAATTGCTTTACAGTGTCTGTGAGCTTTGTACTTACATGTGCTTTTATGCTAACAAGTATCTTTTTTTTCATTTCTGGTAGCAAGTATTTTATTATGGTAGCAAGTATCCTTCTTTCATGTTTAGAATTCCTTTGAGTGTTTGTTGTAGTTTCAGTCTGGTGGTGACTAATTCCCTTAGTGTTTGCATGTTCATACTAACCTTGGATATACTGATGACTTTAACTCTTCAGTGTGGTCATCTTGTATATTATATTGCAGGTGTTCTCTGTACTTTCTGTATCTGGATGTTGATCTCTCTATCAGGATTAGAAACATTTAACTAAATTATTACCTCAAACATATTTTCCAACTTGTTTGCTTTATCTTCTTTTCTCCCAGGAATGGCAATACAACGTAAGTTTTATTGCTTTATATAATCCCATATTTCTCGAAGATTTTGTTTAGTTTTTAGAATTATTTTTTCTTTATGACTGGGTTAATGTAAAAGATAAATCTACAGTCCTGAAATAAATTCTGCTTTATCTAGTCTATTGTTAAAGCATCCAATTGTATTTTGAAATGCCTTTAGTGAATTTTTCAATTCCTGAAATATGATTTATTGTTTCTTTTTTAAATATAGCTATCTCAGCTTTCATTTCCTGAATTCGTTTTCTTTCTTTTTTTTTTTTTTTTTGTATTGGATTTCCACTTGCTCATGGATCTTGTTGAGTTTCCTTGCTATTGATTTTTTGAATTCCTTGTCACTTCAAATTTTTTGGTTTGGTTAGGATCTACTGCTAGAAAGATGATGAGATCCTTTGGAGGTGTCAAGACACTCTAACTTTTAGCACCAACACAGTTCTTGTGCTGATTCATTGTCATCTGAGCAGGCTGTCACTTCTTATTTTTGAACTTACTATCATTTGAATAGGACATTTACTTTTTTAAAATTCTTGCTTCCTTTTGGGGTATGACTGTAGTGTACGTTGCATATGATCATTTGGCTTTATTTCTGGGTGCTTTCAGTGGGTTGAGATCCGTATGGGTTTCTTGGTTGTTGATAGCTTCTGTGCAATGGCTTTCTCAGAGGCTGCTTGTTGTAATGATGGTTTGGATGTATGAGCCAATATTATCACCTGTAGGGCTGAGGGTGGGGAGGTCTCAGGAAGCTTATCTTTTAGACTAGCACTAAGTCTTTCTGATAGCAAGTTTTTATTTGGTGGTATAGTTCAGACTGCCACACTGTAGGTGGCCCTTAGAGTAAAATCCAGTTCCAGCTCAGGTAGGCTGATGTTGAATGGAGGCTCTCACTCTGATGGGGGTGCAGGAATGTGGGGATACAGGAATAAGAGGAATGAGGGAGACTGTGTTAGGATGAACTTAGGTCTTGCAGGAAGGGGCTTGATGGAGTAATAGCTATTCACTGTGAACTGGCAGGAACGCAATCCACTTCCCTATCATGCCCCTGTTGCAGGGCTTACAACCAAAGTTCATAGAGAATTCATCCTTTGGTTTCCAATCACAGTGTGCTTATGGGCTGAAGACATAACTCTCTGAGGGCCAGCACCAAAATGTTCTTGGGGCAAAGCCTCTTCCCCAGTCCAAGGCAGCCAACCTTTTGACATGTCTGTCTTCCATTGCTGGGACACTGTCGCTCTGTGTAGGGAAGAGAAGTTGGACCCTGCCCTCCATGTAAGTTCAATTGGCAAAGGCTCACTTTCAGTGGAAGTGGAGGTGTCACAAAAAATAAAAAGATAAAATAAATAAATAAATAACATAAAAAATGCTTTCTCTTCACTCAGAGAACATGCCTTTAGCAGGAAGAAGCACTGCTGTGTCCATAGCAATGTATGGGGTGTGTGAGATGACACCCTCTCTATGTCTATGCCAGGGTATCACTGTTGTTTTCTTCAGAGATTGCCACCATATCTGTGTTTTCTTCATCCCAGTGGGGCTCTGGTGGGCTGCAGAACTATACTTCCTCCCTTATGGGTAGCTCACACCCTGGGGAACAACCAGTCCCTTGTGCTTGCCATAGTCAGAGTAGGTTTGGGATATGTTTCTGAGGGATCTGATGGTATAGTGACTAAAGGGCAGAGAAATCCCAGGCAGAACAGTGTCTCGCAATAGGTGCTCAACCGGGTTGGTGTCTGCCATCCCAGTTCGGGTCTCAGAGGAGTGCAGGCATGCCTCCACTTGCTGGCCACCCAGATCTCTGTCCCTGAGAACTTCTCAAATCACATACCACCAGTGTTTCCCTGGTTCACAAGAGCAGAGAGACTCCACAACTTTTTGACAGTAAGAAGATCGTCAAAGTGGAGAGGGGAAGCAAAGAAGCACTTCCACCTACCCTTTCTGTGGGGCTCCAAGTTCCTCAGGAGTAGGTCTCTGCCAGGGTCTTGCTGTTTCTAGTTGAGTTTTCTATGGTAAATTCATTTTAGAGTGGGATTCGTACTCTGCCTTATTTTTATTTTTAATTATGTTCTGTATTATAAAACATTTTTATTGAAGTCGGGTTATTGTTTAGCATGGTGACTAATTTGAAAATTGTTCTATATTTTCTTAGTGGCAACAAATGTTCTTTGTATTTCTACAGTTGGAGTCAGACATGTGGACGGTGGTGTTGAAATCTCAATATCTAACTGTTTATTCAATGAAAGCAAAGAATGGAGCCTGGCTGGGACAGGATTACCTCTTTCTTCCTTTTCTGTTGAATAGTTCCAAGAGTAAGTTAACAGAATTTTTGTCTAAGTAATTCCCATGGCTCATACCACTTTGTTCGTCTCAAGCTTTAGGCTAGAAATGAGGTCAGGTTTGTAATCTCTTAATTCTGATCCAAGAAAAACTTCAAGGCTACAATTGGGATAAGACTGCAAAAGCAATTTCTCTCTCTCTCTCTCTTTTTCATTATAAGACTCAGAGTAAAGAGCATAATATTAGGTCTGCCTCTGGATGCAATAGGGCATTATAGAAATTTCCATTTGAATTATATTTGCTTAATTCTTTCTCCGTATTAGTTTTTTTTTTTTTTTTTTTTTGTCAATGAGAAATTAAAAGATGACTCTCCTCTTTTATTCACTCTGCATCTTCCTTGGACTCACGATTTTTAAATTCCTTTTAATTTCTACACATACATTCAAACTAGCTTATTAACTTTCTCAAATCATAGCTGAGAGCAAAAGGCAAGTTGAAAAGGCGCAGGCACCCTGCGAAGCAGAACTAAAGTCAGGAAGCATTAGAAGGACATAGTAAAATTGATATGCTTTAATTAATGAAAATCTGCGACACTGAGAATATATTATGCTTAATGGCTTACTGTTTAACAAGCAAACATTGTGACTAATACATTTTATTAACAGATAACTTTTTTCATCCAAAATACTAAGTGTACCCTCAATAGTACAACTTAGTTTTGGACATTTCTTAAGGCAGAACACATGTTGCTAGCTAAATATGGACTAAAGGAACTGTAGCTCTATACCCTTTCTAGTGTTAGTCTATTATTTGTGCACATATCTTGCTCTGCTTTAACTTGGTTGTGTGGACCTAAAAGTGAGGATGATATACTGTAATTTTCATGCCTTTTGGACATGGTTTAAAAAATGCTGGACATTAAGTGTTTGAAAGTCATGTTGCCTGTGCCACTTTATAGTATGATATATTCTACTATATATATCTTACTATGATTACAGTGAAAGGAGATTGTTCAAATAAAATTACTCATGGTTAAGGCTGAAATGGATGATTTAAATAATTGTTCTAATTCACTTTAGGCAAGTGTTTTATTTTGATACCTTTTAAAAGAAAAAACGAAACATATTTACAATGTGCAGATAGAATGGAGCAAATTTATAATGTGAGTGTTTGGAAGCCTTTACGAATCAGATATCTATAACAGTAATATTTATGTCAATATGAAATAAGTGTTGATTTATTAATATAATCATTGTTTATCAAGTGCATGCCATGTACCTGTCATTGTGCAAAAATGGGAATAAAAAGTGAGAACTGATATAGAACCTGCCTTTATTGAGGTTGAAATATAGCAAATTAGGTTGGGCGAAAAGAAGCAATTTAAAAGGGATGATATTGGCACTGCTCGTGAAGGTAAAAAGCACTGATGCATAAGATGACACCACTTAGGGCAAGCTACTTGAAGAAGGAAGTAATGAGAAGAGACTGAACAATGACATGATACTGCCAAGTGTGTCTGATACCTACATCTCATTCATACAAGGAAGCTTAGATCTACACAATCCTCCTCACCCATCTATACTGAACACTATTTTACCAATTTAAAATAATCCTATCACCTGTTATGCTAATATTCAAATTCTTCTTGGAGATTTTAAAAGAAATGAAAAGTAAGTGCTAAGTTGTCAAGTGTGAAAGATTGACTTTCTGATTAAAATTCTTTAAATACTAATTGTTCTATTATCATAGATAAGTACTAATTCGTACACACCTAAATCACACAGTTCATATTAAATTACTTCAAATTATCACACAGAAAAGATTTTGATAACTATTTTAAACTCTTCAACCACCCAGAACTGATATGACCCCTGAAAATCAATGCCCATTTGTTTTCATTTGTTTCCTACTGCAATGGTGAGTTCCCAGCACTCTGAGCCTGGCAATTTTTCAGGGACAATCTAAGAAATTATCTGGATTAGTTATCATCAGCACATAGAAAACATTCACAGTTATGTTATCCAGACCACATTCTACAAACCCACACAAGTTAGAGCAAATTTTCTTACATAGATTCTATATCTTCTAGCTATATCTTCTTCAACAGAATTGAAGCTAAAATGTAAGAACACAGAAAATTTGGGAATAAAAGGTGGAAAACATATATTAAAAACATGAACAAAAGGAAAGCTAACATTTTTACAAATTACACTGAATGAACATTAAGCATTTTTAAAAGTCCTAGAGATATTCTTTGGAATAACTAGAAGTTATGAGAAACTCTTTTGTTTTATAATAACTAGATCCTAAAACTACAGATTTTTTAAATGCATTTGCTCATTTCAAAATATGTAGAAGCTATCTCCATGAATCCTTGCAACACCAGTGAAAAAACAAAGAAAGAGGCACACAAATAAGTGAGAACTCAGCCTGGAGCTGAAGGTAGATGAAAACTAGGGTACCCAAAAAGTTGTCCAGGAGACAGAAAGCACAGGCAGTCAGGAGGCCAATTATGAGGGTCTTTTTCACTGGAAGAGAAACAAAGAAGGAAAGACAAATCTGACAACATTTAATTTGATCTAACATTTAGATGTACATATCCACAATGATGGTGACATGCATAACAGTTTTACTGCTTTAAAAAATTCACTACACTTCACCAATTCAACTCTCTTCCCATCCTGTCGAACTCCTGAAAACCAACGACTTTCTTATCATCATTATGGGTTTGCCTTTTCCAAAATGTGATAAGATTAGAATCACATGTGTAGCTTTTACAGACAAGCTTCTTTCACTTAGCAAAGTGCATGTAAGTTTCCTTTATGTCTTGCTGTGGCTCAATACATTCTTTCTTTTAATAATTTAATAATATTCCATTTTATGGATATGCCACAGTTTATCGAATCACCTATTGAAGGAATGTGATCAATGGATACAAAACAATCTGGATCAAAATCTCAGGAAACTATTTATAGATACTGAAAAACTGATTATAAAGTTAATATGGAAGGGGGAAAAACCTAGAAAAACAAACACAATGCTGAATAAAAACAACATCTGAGGACTTACATTAATAACTAGTATAAAACTACAGCAATCAAAACAGGATAGTATTGGCAAAAGAATAAATTTATAGATTGACGGAACTGAATACAGAGCCAAATAATACAATTGGGCTTTCCCACACAAAAATAGAACCTAGACAGAGACTTTGCAACATTAAAAAACACTTAAAATGAATCTAAGACTTACATATAAAATACAAAACTATAAATTTCTAGAATAAAACAAACATAGCAGAAAAATTATGTGACCTTGAGTTTGGTGATGAGTTTTAGATACAGCCTTAAAGGCATAGCTCCTAAAAAAAAAAAAAAAAATTAATGAATTAGATTTTATTAAAAGTAAAATCCTCTTTATGAAAGTCACTGTGGAGAGAATGAAAGACAAACCATAGACTGGAAGAAAATATCAGTGAAAACACACATCTGAACAAAGGACTTGTATACAACATATATGCAGATCTCTTAAACTCAACAATAAGAAAATAAGCAACCCAGTTAAAGGATGGGCAAAATATTTAACAGACTTGAAAGAAAATATACAGATAGCAATTAAACATATAGAAATATATTCTATACACCTTGTCATTAGGATATTGCAAATTTAAATAATGATGCTACTACACACCTACTAGCATTGCTAATGTCAATTGAAAAAGAGAAAATATCAATTGATACGAAGGACGTTGAGTAACAGAAATATCTATTGAGTGCTGGTAAGAATATAAGATGCTACACCACTTTACAAGACAATTTGGTAGCTTCTTAAGAAGCTAAACATGGTCTTACCCTATGATTCAGCAGTAACTATGTTCTTGGGTGATCCTCAACTGACTTGAAAAAGTGCATTCTCACAAACATTTGCTCATAAAATATTCATAGCAGTTTTTTATTTGAATCAGAAATAGGTAATTCAGTTAAATCTGGTTCCAGTCACTGAGTAGGAATAGTTCAAATGTATAGCTTTTATTTTAATTTGCTCATTTCAGTTTGTTGCCGGTTTGGAACCTGGGTTGTAAGGGTGATGAGTTCATTATAGTTTCATTTTAGAGAAGTCAATCATCAAGTGAGTATACCTAATCGATTGTTGTATATTTACATGTTTAAATCAGGAGAAACATCTGAATTGCTAGTAAATATTTGAGCTTGAAATCAAACCAACTTGGTTTCTTGGTATTGTGTATATACCAGACTTGTTTGACTTGGACTATTCATGCAGCCTGTAATTAGCTGAAAAAAATATGTTAGACACATCAGGTTAGGTAGAGTTGACTTCAGTGAATCAGAGCTGCCAATTCTGACAAAAATAAATGCCTCTATAAAGAAATATTGTGCTTACAACTACAAAACTAAAGTGGAGAAATTAGCAATTTATTTTTAAAATTTAGGGTTCTGATCCAAATTTTGTTTGTATTATTAAAACTATATATATATTTTTCTTTTACTCCCAAATTTTTTTGTTTGTTTTTCAGTGCTTCCTCTTTTGCTAGCATTGTGCATGGTGATGACTATTAAATCATTTTAAGTTTTATTTATTAATATTGTTCTGAACTATTTTTTGCCACAAGACAATAAGTAACATGAAAGCAAAAAATATTAATACATTAAAAATTGTCAACTTTTATTTTAGACTCAGAGGGTGCAATTGCATGTTTGTTACATGGGTATATCGCATGATACTAAGATTGAGAGTACAGATCCCATCACCCACATAGTGAGTATAGTGCTTAATAGGTAGTTTTTCAACCCACACCTCCATGCCTCCCTTCTGCCTCTTGTAGTGCCTAATGTCTATTGTTCCCATCTTTATGTCATGTGTACTCAATGTTTAGCTCCCATTTATAAGTGAGATCATGTGGTATTTGGATTTCTGTTGCTGAGTTAATTCACTTAGGATAATGGCCTCTAGCTATGACCACGTTACTGCAAAGGACATGAGTTCATTCTTGTTCATGGCTGCATAGTATTCCATGGTGAATTTGTACCACATTTTCTTTATTCAATCAATCATTGATGGGTACCTAGGTTGATTCCATGTCTTTGCAATTGTTAATAGTGCTACAGTGAACACACAAGTGCATGTGTCTTTTTGGTAAAACAATTTATTTTCCTTTGGGTATATATCCAGTAATGGAATTCCTGGGTCAAATGGTAGCTCTGTTTTCAGTTCTTTGAGAAATCCAAACCACTTTCCACAGTGGCTAAGCTAATGTACATTCCTATCAACAGTCTATAAGTATTCTCTTTTTGCAGGCTCATCAGTATCTGTCATTTATTGACTTTTTAGTAACAGCCATTCTGACTGATATGAAGTGGTATCCCATTGTGGTTCTAATTGGTATTTCTAATTAGAAATGATTAATGATGATGAGCAGTTTTTCATATTCATTTCATATTCATTTGGCCACTTGTAAGACTTCTTTTAAGAAGTGTCTGTTCATGTCCTTCGCCCATTTTTAAAATGTTTTTTATTCTTTTCTCTTTTCCTTTCCTTTCCTTTCTTTCTTTCCTCCCTTGCTTCCTTCTTTCTTTCCTTCTTTCTTTCCTTCCTTCCTTCCTTCATTCCTTCCTTCCTTCCTTCCTTCCTTCCTTCCTTCCTTCCTTCCTTCCTTCCTTTCTTTATTTAGACAGGGTCTTGCTCTTGCCCAGGCTGGAGTACAGTGGTGCAATAATAGCTCACTGCAGCCTCTACGTCCTGGACTCAAATGATCTTGCCACTTCAGCCTCCCCAGTAGCTGGGATTACAGGTACATTCCACCATGGCTGGCTAATTTTTATTTTTTATTTTTTGTAGAAACGGGAGTCTCGTTATGTTGCCCAAGCTAGTCTCAAACTCCTAACCTCAAACAGTGCACCTTGGCATCCCAAAGTGCTGGAATTGCAGGCATGAGCCACTGTGCCCAGCTGTGTTATTTGTTTTTAGCTTATTGATTTGTTTAAGCTCCCTATACATTCTAGATATTAGATCTTTGTTGGATAAACAGTTTGTGGAAATCTCCCATTCTGTAGGTTATCTGTTTACGCCACGGATGGTTTCTTTTGCTATGCAGGGGTAATTTTAATGGAATGTGACACATATTCTATGAATATATGTAGGGAAATTTTTATGGAAGATGACACATTGGCATAGATGTTGTAAGTTCCTTCCTCTCTCTTTCTCTCTCTCGGGAATGCCAATGTGTCATAGGTTTGGTCTTTTTACATAATCCCATGTTTCTCAGAGGTTTTGCTCATTCCTTATTCTTTATTTTTAATCTTTATTTTTATCTTACCAATTTGATTGGAAGAACAAGTCTTCAAGCTCTAAGATTTTTTCCTCAGCTTGTTCTAGTCTGCAGTTAGCACTTCTGATTGTATTCTGAAATTCTTATAGTGAAATTTTCAGTTTCAAAACTTCACTTTGGATCCTTCTTTAAATGGCTATGTTGTTTTTCAGCTTTTGGGTAGTTTTACTGGATTTCTTGGATTGGGTTTCAACTTGCTCTTCAATCTTGAGCTTCTTTGCCATCCAAGTTCTGAATTCTATGTCTGTCTTTCAATCATTTCAATTTAGTTAAGAACAATTGCTGGGAAGCTAGTGGATTCTTCTGGAGGTAAGGAGACATTGGCTTTTTGAATTGCCAGAGTTCTTGCGTTGATTCTTTCTCATCCAAGAGGGGTGGCATTCCTTTAACTGTGGTGGGAGTTGAGTATAGTCAATTGGCTTCATTTCTGGGTGCTTTCAGAGGGCCAAGGCTCTGTGTAGGATCTTGATGTTGTGGCTGGATTCTTGCACTGGTTTCCACAGTGGTGTATATTGGCAAAATATTTTTGATATTTTGATCCATTTTCCTTGGCCTCTAATAATATGAAATTTTATAGTGGAAAACATAAAACAAATAGGGCTTTGAACTCCTAATTACGTTCTCTTTTCATAGAGCCCACTGATTCTCAATTCCTTTAAAGCACATACAATTTTCTCTATGTAACTTCAGACTCTGAATTTTGTGTAATTTTCCAAATAATGATAAAGAGTCCATTGCCCATTTTTAGCAGACGATTTCGTATAACACTCAAAGTATGAATTCATGGTTCAGAATTACCCTGAGTCTTCAAGACAGCATCACACGAGACACAACTCTATTCCTGTGGCTCCAAGGAAGTAATAACTTTGAATGTAAATAATGTTGGGAAGATATTTGTATTAACACAGGTGTTGTAGATGTTTTATATGAAATATTTTTTTCAAGTAAGTTTAAAATAACAGCCAAAGCAAAAACATTCTTTAAAATTGTTTGAAATATCTTTGGAATGCAACTAATATCGATAAAATTATAACTAATCAAAAGAAATATATGGAGAGTGGTTAGATCTAGTTACTAATTTATCAATGCATTTAAACATGCATTTATATTTCTGGGTCCCTATGAGGTGCAATGGGGACCCAAAGACAAATTGAATAGTCATTGTCCTCAAGAAATTTGAAGTCTATGGACAGAAGACAAAAATGAAATTTTAATGAACTGTAATAAATGCTATCATTATGTAAATGTTACTAGGGTACAAGGAAGAATGTATCATTCTGACGTGTGTGAGTGAGTGTATTTGTGTGTGTGCATTGCTTGAGGAGTTAGGAGCACAGTGGGATTTTTCACTGAAGGTTTTCCAAAAGAAGTTTAAGCTGAGATGTGGGGATGACATTAGAGATAACCAAGGAAGGATCACTGGAAAGATATTGCAGGCAAAAGAATGAAAATTGTAAGGATTGGGGGCAGCAGAGAATATGAAACCATCCAGTAATTGCAAGTGTTTTCTAGTGCTAAATAAACCTAGTAAAATCATCCAGTGGTCAGTATGTCCTGAAGTTACAGGTTAAATCTACAATAACTGGAGGATAAAAGACTTAATATGAAAACCTATTTATTTGGCCATCCTACTGGGTCACACATTCCAGAATCAAATGTAACAAAGATGTCTTTATGCATAGTATAAAGAATGAAATAAAGTATAACAAGTATTTTGTTAAAAACTTGAGTGGAATTTTGTTAATTCCACTCAAATGCAGATGATCACAGTATTGAATTATTAGTTTTGGGGGTTTTGTTTTGTTTTTGAGATAGAGTCTCACTCCAGTCACCCAAGCTTGAGTTCAGTGGTGTTATCACCACACACGGCACACCTTGACTTCCTGAGCTCAAGTGATTCTCCCACCCTTCAGCCTCCCAAGTACCTGGGACTACAGGCACTTGCCACCATGCCCGGCTAATTTTTGTATTTTTTGTGGAGAAGGAGTTTTGCCATGTTGCCTAGGCTGGTCTCAAAGTCCTAGGCTCGAGTCATCTGCCTACCTCCACCTCCCAATGTGCTAGAATTACAGGCGTGAACTACAAGGCCCAGACTTGAATACCAGGTTTTTGTTTTAAGGTAACTTTTAAGAAGATTGTGTTGACTCAAAGGGCAAAGTGTACACAATGGAATAAAAGGAAAACTTTTACCATATATATATGTGTGTCTGTGTGTGTGTGTGTGTATATATATATGAATATATACAACTTTCCTGTTTCATATACATATAGAGATACATAAACACACACACACACACACACAGACACACACACAAAGAGAGAGAGGGAAATTTCTCGTAATTTAAAAATAGCACTGACAATGAAACACGTAAAAACCATTATACAATTATAAAATTAGTATGGATATTCAAAGATAATATTTATTCCAAATAAAATGGTAAAGTTTTTATAATCATTGAAATAACAGTAGCTTAACAGGTTTCTGGAAGGAAGTACTTAATTTAGGAGCACCTAACTAGTAGCAGCTATGATGTATTTTGGTACTCCAGAATCTGTGATGGGGAGTTCATAGTTTTAGACAACGAGGTAGATGTAAGGCATACTGCTTTGGGATTTACATTTATGATTTTTCATAATCTAAGAAAGCAGAAAGGAGAAGAAAAAAAAAAAACAGAAAAAATCTAAATAAATTTAATTGTTACATTTTCCAAAGCAGTTGATAAAATTGTTTGGAGTCCAATACATGTAGTATGATTTGTTTTATCAGCTAACCCTGTAAGATACATTCTCTGAACATGGAAGACATTTACAATGTCAATTGTCATTTATTCAGCAGGGGTCAAAAAGCTAACTCCTCAGCCATGTTCAAAACAGTCTTGAACAATTGCTGAAACTGCCCTTCCCACAATGCTAAATAGCACCCCTGTCTTTTTGAAACATGGAGTGAATGTAACACTTATGACCTCTCACCTCACAATGTCTTGACTGGCAAATTGAGTGAAGGTATTAATCTTGTTCAGCTTAGATATAGGGCTGACTTTGCGGCCAGCTTGGAAAGAGGACACAATTATTTTTTACTCGTCCATGTAGGAAGCTCTCAGATTGCCAAGGCCTATGGTTGTGCAATTGTGAAATGGACTGGGTATGTAAATCTGTCTAAAACCTTAAGACTGAGGTTTTAGCAAGTACTTTTACTAATACACCTAAGTTATATTCTTATTCCTACTTTATCAATAATAAGGCATACATTTCAATCTTTACTTGCTAACTCCACTGATTTGAAGATGGATACAGTTGTGAGGAAAGGCATGATATTTATTTGATCATAAAACTTCCAAAGATAAATAAAAATTCTTTCCGGGAGTATTTTCCAAAACTAAAAGATTTGTGAGTTAATACAAATAATTCATACAGCTACATGCTACCTTTTTTACTAAAATTTTAAATTATTACTGTTTTCTTTTTCAAAAGAGTTGCTTCTGTGGCTATACAAAATCTTTGATCCTTGAACCAAATCAAATTAAAATATCACTGAACATAAAAGTAAACCAATTATGCAATCAATTAAAATAATATAATTAAGGATTCTCCTTTTTTCTTTTTCATAAATGTTTTTTACATCTGAGTAAATTCTCAAGTTTCCTAGATGCCTGTCATCACTTTGCTTACATTTGTATAATTCAGTTCATTCATATGGCAACATCACAAAATTCTGTTGATATTTAATGTTGCATTAAGATTTTAATTTTCTTTAGCCTAAAGCTATTTAATGTATGCTTCTTTCTACCTCTCTTGTATTTCTCAGTCTCTAGTGTTGGAGAGAAATGCAATTTGAGGGAATATTAATGCATATCAGAGAGGAAAAGAGAACAACATTGATTTCAGAAGTAATTAGAAAGTATGCCTCCTTTTTCATGCAACATACTCTAACAAAACTCCTTAAGTTATTAACTGTATTGTACATCTGTGTTTTCCATAGTAATTATATAGATAAAGCAGAAGTAATTTGGAATGGGTATATTTTGTGATTTTTGAAGTTCAAACTTTATTTGGGCTGGATTGAAAATTAACAGAAAGTTAAGCATCTAGTTTTAAAAGGAAAATTAGCATACTTTATTTTCATCAGTTTCCTTTCTTTGCTATTCTCTTCCCTCTTTCTTAAACTTATTCTTTTTCATTATTGAAAGCTTCAGGAAAATATCTTCTGTGTCATAGGTGCCCAGCAGCTAGTGATTTTATGCTGCTTACCGCACACAGTGTTTATTACCAATTTAAGTAATTGAACTAAGATGTTTATTGAACTTGTAGCCAGACAGTTAAGTCCATACCTGATGACTCACTGTCTGTCCAGTGCAGCACTGAAAATTGGAGCACACAATCCCTAGTTTTAGCACAGGTTAAGTAAGACTAGACTTACAAATTTACCATCAGTCTTCTTTCCCTCCTATTTTAAAAAAGAAACCAAAAATAATTGTGACTTCTATTACAGATCTTATTTTATATGCTGATTCTGAAAACATGCATTCTCTTTCTCTCTCTCCCTCACACAGACACACACAGGCACACACACACATAAACATACACACACATATGGCTGATGTGCTGTTTTATGATGCTAAGAAATTAACAGGGATCACAAGGGCCTATTGCTTTCATTTTCTTATATTTCAGTTCGTTCAGTAGGCATTTGTTGAGTTAGAATATAGAGGATACAGACATAAATAAAAAAACATACTTTGTTTCCTCTGGGAATTTCAATTTACTGGGGTAGACACATATGCAAATAAGTAATTAAAAACTGCTGTACAATGTATAATAATATTATTTGAGCAGACATTTTCAACACCTCACCTCTATCTACTCAGATCTTAACACTTCAAAGAGACCAGTACTGGAATGTTTTTGGCTAAAGGCTTTCCCTAACTTCTGATAAATTAGCAATATACTAGCATTCCAGAGAATTAATAAACCCTGCAGATGACAGGAGTTAATGTAAAAATACCCTGCTTTCTTATCTTAGCTAGACTGGACATTATGTGGGATTAAGCTTCCGTTGTCCACAGTAGTAATTTGTTGGATATTTTTTTTTTGCTTCATTCTTTTCCCTGTATCATTTTTCCATTCCTGTATTTTCTGATATCAACTCCCAAATAAACTGCTTGCACTCACAACTTGTCGCTGAGTCTGGTTGTGCAGAATCGAATTAAAATAATTGCCTAATAAATGTTTAACTTATTATTATTGTGCCCATAATAAATGTCTAAATAAATAATACATATCTAATTTAGTATTTATTATTAGGATTATGGAGGCATTGCATGTTTAAGTAACCATAGACAGTTGTGTTTAGGGAGTTCTGAGAGATGAAGAAATAGTAGTTGACATAAACCAACTTATGATGGAGAAAATAATTTAAAATGTGACAGGGTATCACTGAAGGTTTAAATCAGGAAAATGATTTATTTTAATACACAGGTCATAAAAGTGGCCTTAGTGCAAAGGGAGATTGGACACGTACATGTACATCCCCCCTACACACACACATACACATACAGGAAAACAGAAGAGATGATTGCAATGACTGACCTAATTATTCTCTTTTCTCTGGGAATACAAAACATTTATCCCTTAATGTGCTTTTATGAATGGATCTGAAGTGTTGTCCTTTTAAAAAATAAAATATGCATAGCCTCTATTACACACCAGATATGTAAATGTACAATGGAAGACAGACTGACACTCAAACCCGGTTCTGCCCTCAAGTAAAAAAATAGAACATTAGTGAATACCAGTATTCAATGGATGAAGAAGGATAATCCATATTGAAAGGGTTCTGAGAGCCTGGAAGAGAAGTCAACGGATAGGAGAGTCGGAATAGAGAGATTGGTCAATAATCACAACCAGCACAAAACTCATCAGGTAAGATAAACACTGAAAATAAGATATTTAATTTCAACATTTTGGTGCCAAACACATATCCCAATTAACGAGGACAAACAAGATTTATGACATTTTTCACTGTAATTTAATAAATAGCTACCAGAGTTTATAATTTATGAGCAATGCTCCCACATGATGCTCATCCTCATATGCTGTTTTCCAAGTAAAAATTTCTGTCTTAAGGTGACAATATGAATAAATATACAGATGGTTTGATATTCAAGGCAATGCTATGTTCTGAAATTATGTACTTTTTAATATTCTAGTCATTTAATAAATTATCAAAAGAGATCACAACTGATAACACAAAATAAAATATAAAATAAATTAATGTTAATTATAAGGCCTAAGAAAGGCAGTACATCTAAATATTTTAACACTTTGTTGATGACTCACACCTTACCCAAAATATAAACACTTCAAAATTTTCTCTAGTTAAAAGAAGAAACAAATTAGCACACAAATATACCACATTTCACCTTTGGTCTTTCAAGTGAGCAAATGAAAATGAAGGGAGAAGCAGGAAATGCAATATTGTATGTGTCTGCATGTATGCTGTATATATGGAGAAATAAAGTTGAAGGTGAAAAGTCACTAACAGACAAGATAAAATCTGATTAAACCTTTTACATTTGTCAGGGTAGACACCTTCAGACTCCTCAGACCTACTCACTTCTGCTATGAAGCCCATCCCTCTTCCCCTCCTTCTTCTCTTCCTCCTTCATTTTTCACGGGCTCTCCACCCTCCTCCAGAACATTAGAGAGTCTAGAAGTCAATACTCCCTGGTGGAGCTCCTCTTGCAGGAGCTCCATGGCTTGGCAGATACTTGACTAATACACCTTTGAATTGCCTGTGATCACTGGCTATGGTGTGGTGCTTTTAGATGTGGACATTGCCAAAGAGGAGAAAAAGGCAGCCCTAGCTTTGACCTAGGAAAATACTAACAAAAAATCAATACAATGGTTGTACTAAAATACAATAAATGTATTTTGAAAAATTCCACAATTGCTTATTTTTACATAAAGTAGAAACGTATTGAACTACTATCTTTTTTTTGGGGATTTGTAATTATATATCGTTTTTCTTTCTTCCTTTACTATGTGGTTCATTCAAATGCAAATAGATTACTGGATAAATACAAGTTAAAGATTTAAATTTTATTTAATACGTACAACAAAACTACTCATAAAGCCATAACATATTCCTAAAATGGTAGTATAGAGTTGGGATCAATTTCTTATTAAAAGTCTTCAAGTAATATGCAGGAATTCAAATAGATAGGTACAATAATCATCTGGCACCTTTACATTCCTCCAGTATGTGAGATTTAAAGGGGTAGACATGTTTGTTTCTTTATTATATAAAAGTTTCCATAACAAATGACGAGAAACTCAATGTAAAACTGAGAGAAGACAGATATCCATATATTTCTAAGCAATTGAATATGAGAAGCCCATATTCCAGGGGCAATTTTAAGAGAAGAGCTTTGGATGATTTGGAGGCTGCCATCAGGGTCAGAAAAGCAGTAAAGATGATCCTTCCTTAAACTATGTATTCATGACTCTTTATGGGCTGTTGCTTCTGCCTGAACCATCAACCATATACTATATACAATGTTTCCCAAGAAATGACTCTCATGGCCACTGGGAATATTTTTTAAAAAAGCAGAGGGCAGGGGAAAAAATCAATTCATATAACCAGTAGAAGATATATAAGCAAATAAACACACAGGGAAAAACCTCAAGTAAAAGAATAAGTTCAGCACTGAGGACTTCAAGTTATTTGCATAAATGTAAGTTCGTCTATCAAAATAATTTGTATTTATTCTCATGTCATCACACAACAGATAAATATTAGCTAGGGATGTGAATCACATGGCAAATTTTCTTCAGTGATCTTTACAAAGAAAATTAACATGTTGAATCACTAGGAAAAATATGATGGACATCAAGAAGACAAATTGTATAGTTATTAATTCTAAAAGTAAGTATTTTTTCTATGACTTTTGAAAGATGAAGTCTGGAGCAAGTAGAACTCTCACAAATCATAAGCTGATATGGTCTTGCTATTAATTTTTTATGTTTTTATTTATTTCTATTTGTTTACTTCAAATTTTAATTTTTGAAAAAGTAATACATTCTTTGGGTTCAGATAGACATGGAGAGAACAAGAAAGTCCACTTGTGGGTGTATAAGCAACAGGTACGGATGCATATTTTCACAAAAATTTATTCACTAGAATGATCATACCAGCATTATGTATCTTTAAGCAGTATATATTCTCAACAGTCCCAAACTGGAAACTATCCAGATATTTCTATCAAACATATCTAGATGGTCACCAAAATTATAATGAGTACATTATACTATATTCACTCAATATAATATGTGTATATATACAAAGGAATAAACAATAAAACACAACAACCTATAGATTAATCTCACAAACATGTCATTATTTAAAAGGAGCCACCTAGGATAAATTCTTGAGGAGATGAATATCCCATTCTCTATATGATGGTCTCATTTCATATTGCATGCCTGTATCAAAACATTTCATGTACTCCATAAATATATATATCTACCATGTATCATAACATTTTAAAAATAAAAGAAGCCATACACATAGATTATACACCGTATGATTACTACTTACAAAATAAAAAGGCAAAATTAAAATACAGTATGAGAAATAAAATTGACGGTAAAACTCTAGATAGTATTTCTGACTGCAAGGGGGTGCAGAACAGAAATATTTCAGAGGCAGAAGTTTATTTACATGTTATTTTTCTCCACGCATATATTTTCAACATAATAGCAAAAGAAAAGGTTGTGTCCAATCTCTGCTTCTGCAGTGAGACCTCCACCAACTCCTGAACAATGTCTCACCAACCACATAGTCTTTTACAGCTTTCCAGATCTTCTCTAGTTTAATGGACATTAGCTTGTTTCCTATTTTTAGTTGTTATAAAGTTTTGCAATAAGTGTTCCTCTGTGTTATTTTATATGTGTGCGACTATAATACATCAGTAGGATAATTCCAAGGAGTAGAATTGCAGCACTCTTAGTAAGAGTGTTTGTCCGTAAACATACTGCCTTTCATTAGGGATGTACCAAAGCATACTGTCAGCAATATATGATATAAAGCTTTGACAAGTAGAACAGTTTGATCAAACTTTTCTTTTCTCACCAAATTATTATGAAATTTGTTGCTTAGTGTGGTCTTAATTTTAAATTCTTTGATAGATGATATTTTTACGTGTCCAAGGGTCATTTGCATTTTATTTTCTCTGAATTGTCTACTTATATGCCATTTTTTCTATTGGTTTATTGGTGTATGTATCTATAATTTAGGAAATTCATTTCTAATCTATGATATTGGCTACAAATGTATTTTTCCATTTTTATTTGACTTTGATTATGACATATTTTAATATTTATTTATGTGTTTAATAGTCTATGTAGTAACTTCTATCAAATTTCTTTATGGTTTCTGAATTTTGAGACACCGTTTGAAAAGCTTTTTCCATCCTAACATTCTAAAAATTTAAGCAGTATCTTTAAGTTCATTAATTATAAGAAGCAAATTTTGGATCCATATGACACTAATTCTATTTTTTTATTAGGATGTTCATTTCACATTCAGAAAATTGTTCAGAATGTATGTTTTTGATAATTTGTGTACATTTCTCTAAGTATACCTATATAGATATCACATTTTTAAAAGGTATATAAAAATCTAATGTTTCATTTAAACTTTTACTTTAAAAATAAAAATATGTTAGGCAAATGAGAAAAAGCATATCTGGGCATCCTAAGCCCTCTGTAAGAATCAGACAAAATTGTGAATCTCACACATGATATCCAAACGTGATAAAAATTTTTCCTAGTCTTAGTTTCTAACATATATAGATACATATATTCATACATTCAAACAAATGAATGACAACAAACAAACAAATAAGTAAATAAATAAGTATAGAGTAATAGTTGAGAATATATGTTTTATTCTGGGAGTTGCAGAGGTTAAAGAAGTTTACCAAGAAAACAGAAAGAGACAATTAATTGTAAGAGAAATAATAAAGGACTTTGAACTTAAATTCATGTTGATTCCTTTTTATCTGCATCTTTCTCCTTTTCTCTTCTTGCCCATTCCACCCAATTAATCCTGAACTTGTATCTGTTTATTCAGCTTTGAATCTTCTTCACCACAAATTGCCTGCAGAAAATTTATGTTACATCTTCCTGATGTTCTTTTTTTTGCCGTTTGTCATGACTAATCCCTACTCATTCTTCTGACCTCAAATGCATGCCTTTAAAATGAGTTCCATTGCATTAGTGTTCCTTGTTTTATGTTTTAATTGTATTTCAAAGCTCTGATTAGAGATTTAATATACTAAAATAGAACAATGAACACTCTTGCAATCATGTAGCAAGTTGCATTTATATTCACCAATTTGGAAGTTCTCAGATTTGAATAGCTTGCTTCTGGGCAAATAATATGTTCATGTTGGACTAAGGTTGATTCGAGATTAAATGTATCTTCTTTGGCCCTGAAAAATCTAAGAGGTGGTTAAATTTGGCCAACTCGGTTTTAGCCCTAAGGGAATAAAACAGAGATTCTAAGAAGATGGCAGATTAAAGCAGCCTTAAAAAAGCCCCTGTGAAGTCTATCTTTTGTACTAACACAGGGAACATGTGAATAGCAATAAAATTTCTCTCTGAGTAACAAAGGAGACTAAAAGATTTTAGTGAAAGAAGCTAGAAAAGAATGCAGTGGCACAGAATACCTTGGCCATGCATAGAGTACTGGAAGGAATCTTTGAAGGATAAACCAATACATGGAGAATTTCAGGTAAAGCATCAAAGATATATTCATTTATTCAGATTATGTTTCTTTATTGCCTGCTTAGGTCATAAATTATACAGATCAAGTAGAAAATAAAATAAACAATCACATTACTTATGTAGGGCTTTATGCTTTAGGTAATATGGCACATTTATCTGAGGGAGGATATTTACATAACTTAGATATCACCTTTGTTTCAGACATATACTATCATTAGCATTTCAGGTTAATAATTTGAAGACTGCTCTTTACTTGATATGTTCCTTTACAGTACTCAAAAATTTTTAATTTTTACTCTAATATGCAGGCAACTACCTACCTCTCTATCTTGTAACCTCTAATTAAATAAGATATAAGAAGACTACTTTAACAGAGGAATTATAAAATATTACATTTATATATTGTATATCAAGTCCTCACTAAATCTCAGCTTTTATCAGATATTTCTGTATAATTACAAAACTCAGAGGAAATGGGAAGAAAATAGGTTAGTAGAATGTTCTCCTGCCAGAAAAATAAATGTCATTCTCCACCAATTTAATGGCCTATAGAACATAAATAAATTATTGTTTCATAGACATACAATGGAAGGTCTAAAGATGCCCCTCCAAACCTTCTGAGTTCCAAGCCAAGACACGAAAATTTTAAAAAGCAACAAAAACCTATGAACATTTTGTTTTTTAAAATTCCACAGATCAACACTGCTTTTCTATATACTCACCATTTTCTGCCTTTTCATAAGGTGATTTAAAAAAAAAAATACTGTATGAGCCTCCAAGTTACTGTGGAAAGACAGCTTCTGCTCTGGGAACCTCTTTCCACTTATGCCAAGTGTCTTTAATGTTTTGATTTTTCCTGTTTTATATTTATAACCAACCCTTATCTCATATTTCTGCATGTCTTTCAAGTGAGGAACTAACTGTTGTTCTGAAAGCGTTTGATGAATGTTTACACATCAGAGCCTTAGAAGATACAGATACTGTCTCTCTGCAAAATAGAGGACAGGCAAGCTTGTATATGAAGTAAAATCTGAGAACACTTAAAGTTCTTGGTATCTCTTCCTGTGGGAGTCTAGTCCATTTTCAAACTGCCATGCAGACATACCTGAGACTGGGTAATTTATTGATAAAAAAAGAGGTTTAGTTGACTCACAGTACCATATGTCTGGGGAAGCCTCAGGAAACTTACAATCATGGCGAAAAGGGAAGAGGCATGTCTTACATGGTTGTAGGTGAGAGAGCAAGCAACAGTAGAGAAAACTGCCTTATAAAACCATCAGATCTCATGACAACTCACACACTATCATGAAAACAAAATGGAGGAAACCGCCCCATTAATCCAATCACTTCTTATCAGGTCTCTCCCTAAACACCTGGGGAGTACAATTCAAGATGAGATTTGGGTGGGGACGCAAAGCCTAACCATATCATTCTGCCCCTGGTCCCTCCCAAATCTCATGTCATCACATTTCAAAACTGATCATGCCTTCCCAACAGACTCCTAAAGCCTTAACTCATTTCAGCATTAATTCAAAAGTCTAACACCAAGGTCTCATCTGAGACAAGGTAAGTCCCTTCTGCCTAGGAGCCTGTAAAATCAAAAGCAAGTTAATTACTTCCAGGACACAATGGGGGTACAGGCGTTGGATAAATGCTTTCACTCCAAATGGGAGTAATTGACCAAAACAAAGGGGCGATAGGCCCCATGCAAGTCCAAAATTCAACAGGGCAGTCATTAAATCTTAAAGCTCCAAAACAATCTCCTTTGACTCCATGTCTCACATCCAAGTCCTCCTGATGCAAGAGGTGGGCTCCCATGGCCTTGGGCTGCTCTGCCTCTGTGGCTTTGCACTGTACAGCCCCACTCCTGGCTGTTTTCACAGCTGGCATTGAGTGTTTGTGGTTTTTCCAGGTGCATGGTACAAGCTGTCAGTGGATCTACCATTCTGGTGTCTGGAGGATGGTGGCCCTCTTCTCACAGCTCCACTAGTCAGTGCCCCATTGGGGACTTTGTGTTGGGGTTTCAATCCCACATTTCTCTTCCTCACTGTGCTAGCAGAGGTTCTCCATTAGCACTCCACCCCTGGAGCAAACTTCTATCTGGACATCCAGGCATTTCCATACATCCTCTGAAATCTAGGCAGAGGTTCCCAAACCTTAATTTTTGACTTCTGACTTTTGAGCAATTGGGAGAAAGCATGTCAAATGGGAATGGGAGTTCTCACTCTGGTCCAAGGATTTTATCTGGAACTAGTAGCCTAGTTTTCAGGCTGTAGACTGTTCTTGGCTTGAAGGTCAAGTTTGACTGGGGACCTATCCCTGTCTGCCTAGGAATTTGCCTGCCTTCTGTTGCTATCAACACTAAATAAAACATTGATACAATTTATTGGCTGTTACTACAAGAGTGTAAGTTAATTAAACATGAATATCTAGAACCAAGCCAAAGCCAATTAAAATCTAAATTCTTTGTCTCAATTTATTAATATATACTTTCAAATTTATACTATAGCTTAAATTAAATATTGTTGTTTTGTTTATCAACAGTATTGACCTATTATTTTTTTCTACTCAGATACCACAGTTTTTTTGGGAGACAATTTTCTAAATGGTTTTCTATTGCATGTTTTGTAAGCAGAAGCACTGATAGTTTCTATTCTAAACTGTTATTGCCTATATAGTGAAGTACTTTGAAAGGTACAGGTAGCATCTCCTTCTTAAGCAGAAGGCATATTTGTTCATTCCCCAGTATCCTTTCAAAAAAATTCTACCTTTTGAAGCATTTTGCTTGCACCTGTTATTAAAAATCAGTTCCTTAAGCTTGGGGTTCCTCATCTGTGACATAAACCTACTGTGTATACAACATGTACCTGGGCCACTCCATGTCACTCCTCAGGGACTTGGAGGATAAGAGAAAGCAATATAAACTTGAAGCTCATGCTGCTTGCTGTGATGTGAGTGATCTCTGACTAAAGAGTTCCATCTGTATCTTCTGTCAGCATCTAGGAAACTGGCAGGATAATTTGTCAGTTTGCATGTATGGTAAAACCTTATACCCATCTCATGTTTTGAAAGTTTTGTGATGCATCAAGATTTATAGTTTTAAATGATTGAATTCATAATCAAGGCCTCAACTAAATAATTGTCTTACTAAGTTAGAATATTAATTGAAAGAAAGTCATTCATTTCTGAGATAACTGAAATAGCTAATAATTAGCACCATATTCTCTAATTAATAACAGTTCAAGGCATAAAACCTAAATGTGCTAAAAGGAGACAAGATTTTTAAAAATTCAGTAAAGTGTCTTGTTGATTAAGAATTCTGCTTATCTATCTGCCTTGCCTGATGAATTGATTTAATTTCTTCAGTCAGAATGAGCTAGAAAGAAGACAGGGAAGTAGGGTATTTAATTTCAGTTACAATGTTTTATTTTTCATATTTATTTTTGCCTAAAAAGAAGAACCACTTAATTATCCCCTCCATTGCTAGAGAGCAAGACATAGTTTTACAGTTGAAAGACTTAGTAAATATTTTAAAACAGACCTGGAAAGTATTTCTAATTTTACGCAACTAAGTGGTACAAATTAAATCAGAAATTCTAGACCATTTAGACACTTTCTATTTTATCGTCATATTAGTGACATAAGTCTGTGATACAAAAGATATTGTACATTTTGAAAATATTCAAATGTATGCATTTTTATTGTTATGAGTTACATATGCTAAAGTGAAAGTGTTGGTTGTTTAAGGATTCTAATATTGCTAATTACATATGACGAATAAATTTCAAAATCATTACATATCAATAAAAAGTTTTTAAATTAAATTGTTGAAAATTATGTATATGTTTAACTTAATATTTTAAGTAAATTAAATCTTAAACAATAAAATCTTAAAAAATTAAATCATAATTATTTATTAAAAATAAAATTAAAAATTCAACAAACTTATCTCATTCAAGATCCAGTGTAACCCTATTATTAAAATGAGAAGGTAAACTTAAAAGCTATTATATCATCACCTAAAATCCATTTCTCAGTTCATTAAATTACTTCTTACAGGTACTGACTTTCTTCCCTCTCCCTGCTTTTTTTTTCTTTTCTTTCCTTTTTTGTTTTTTGAAATGGGGTTTCACATTTGTTGTCCTAGCTGGAGTACAATGGCACGATCTCAGCTCACTGCAACCTCCGCCTCCCGGGTTCAAGCGATTCTCCTGCCTCAGCCTCCTGAATCGCTGGGATTACAGGCATGCACCACCATGCCTAACTAATTTTTTGTATTTTTAGTATAAACAGGGTTTCACCATTTTAGCCAGGATGGTCTTGAACTCCTGACCTCAGGTGATCTGCCTTCCTCGGTGTCCCAAAGTGCTGAGATTACAGGCATGAGCCACCACGGTTGGCCAGGTCACTGACTTTCATTGTAGAATAAAAAAGGACTGAGTAGACTTTTAAAAAATCGTTGGTTACCTAACTCGCAGTTTGAAAGAGTTAAAGTCATCAAGCATAGTCAAATGCCTTGTATGAGTCTTATTAAAATTACCACTGTACTGGTTGTCCTTTTGATCATTGCTGCAGTAGTGAAGTAACACTCATACAATTACAACAATAATAATGAAGACATTAAATGTCTGCATCCAAAAAAGAATAAAGTTTTAAGACTTGATTATCATTTGGAATGACAGATTTTAGAAATTACAAAACTACCTTTAATGGAGCACACATGAAAATTTGGGAAATCTCTCATAATTAGGTACAAACATCGTTTAACTCTTTCAGTATCCAAAAGGTATCCCTTCATAGAGTACCTTTCCTTCTACCAGTGAATACATAGTTGTGTTAGTTATTTTTTTGCAACATAACCAACCAGGCCAAAACTTATTGGCTTAAAGAAGCTAATATGCATGCTCGTTATTTGGAGCTGGGATTACTGGGCAGTTCTTTTGATCTCATAGGCCTCATTCATGCAACTGCAGGTTGGTTATCTGCTGGGTGATGCCATACACATACACATATATTTAGTAATAATGGCCTCTGGCCACACGTCTTGGTATTAAGGTTCTAAGGAACAAAGAGAAAAGCATGCAAGGCCTCTTGACAACCTGGCCTAGAACTGGCACCCTATCTCTTCTGTGTCTTCTATTAGCAAAATTATATCATTAGACTAACCCAATTTAAAAGGTTTAAGACATAGATTTTACCTCTTAAAGTCCCTTTGCAATGAGAATGAATAGAGAGACGAGAAAATTGTGGCCATTTTTTTTTTTTTTTGTAATCTACCCAAAGGTAGTATATAAGGTAGAAAATTATGACAGCAAGAGTTGACCTTCAAATTGCTTTGTGTTAATATAATTTCAATTGCCCCCATTCACAGGCTTGAGGGTTATAATGTTATATATATTCACCTACCTGGGAACAATTGTTACTGGCACCATGGTAATTTTAGTAAGTATTTTATAAGTAATTTTAATATTTTTGTTCTCATATATCTGTGTGTGTGAATGCATGTGCATGCATATGTGTTGATGAGTGAAGAATAAGTGAAACATCACAAAAAAAGGAGAAAGAAAATCATGCTCAAGACACATAGTATGCAATTGGAAATTTAGATTTCATTGGTATTATAGGGGAACAAATAAATTGTGGCATCCTGGTGACTCTGCATGTGTCCATCCATATAGCCCATGTAGGCAAAAGTTTGAACCACAGCTAGTCTGAGCCTTGGTGGAACAACTTACGAGGTTTCTAGAAGACAAAAGCCTTCTCATAAAAGGATATGAGAAAATGCCATGAGGTCATATCTGCTCACCTTCTTACATCACATGGGAGGCTGCCATGCCTCCGTTTCTCATTATTTCCCAGGTTCTGATGAGGGATGAGGCTTTCGGCTCTGTGCCCCTTAGGTTACAGCTGCAGTCTATAAACATACTTAACAACCTTGTAGCATTGAGTGCCCAAGAACAGAGTGTCCCTTTCACTGCATTGTCAACTAGCCCTTTTTGTTTGAGTTTTACACTTTTGAGTGTGGGGGACAAAGAGCAGAGTGCATTGTCTCCTTTTGCTGTTCTTCCTTTTTCTGGCCAAGTAATAAAATGTTTGAATCTAAAAGGGACTTGTCATATTTTACTAGCTAAATCTGTCTGACAAGCCTTGGCATGGGCCTTGCCTGCTGCTCTGTGCTTGGCAGGGATATATTTAGAAATATGGCTGCAGCTATGTTCTGACTTATCTCTCTCCTCTTTTGCTCATCTTTCACCGTCACAAAAACTGGAAAACCGCAGGTAGTGTTTCTCCCTAACAACAGTAGATAGCATACTATATTGAGTTTCCAATAAAGCAATTGACTTGGCTTCCAGAGCCCTGCATCTTGACAGGGATTGTTTGAACCCCTGTGAACAAAGCTATCCTCACAGCCTCCTCAAAAAGATCCTTATCAACTTTGAATCAATATCATAATAAGAAACATAAACCTTAGTGTTATCCTCCTGTATGTGGTATGATTTATGTATTATTCCCAGAGGATAAGAGAAGGCTTTCTATTTTTTTTATGCTAAGGGCAGTCATCTCAGAGTCAGGTACCAGTCTCTATGTCTTTGAGTGTAAATAATGCTTAATTTGAAATAGATTTTTTAAGTTGTGGAAACCTGTGACTCTTCACTCTGTCCCTCACCAGGAATATAACAGGCAGACTCAGCCAATTGTGAGGTGGTAACCAAACTTACTTTGTTTTCTAAGCATTTTTTAGGTTGAGTATCCCTGTAATAATATTTTAGTTTCAGCATGCCATATTGACAGGAATAAAAGCATTTCCATTAGATGCTGTTAGTTTACACAGGTACCATGAAATGTATCCCATGATTCTTAATGGCCCAGACACCAAGCAAAGTCTAAATCAATGATATGTTCTTCTAATAACGCTGTAAAATCACATCCACTACCACATACCCTTTGTTTAGCTTTCCTTTGTTTTAAGGCTTTTCAGTGTCTTCTGTATTTAAAAAAATGTGGTCATGGATTTTCAGTGCGCTTTGACCAAAACTGGAATATACTGGGTGATTTGTTGTACCAAAAATTCTAAATTCATATTCAACTACAGTCTTTAATATTATAGCCTGTGATATCTTATATATATAGTTTTTTAAAAATACTAACTTTTCAGTGTATCAAAAACTCCTAAACTTTTGACAGAATTTAACTAGCATAAGAACTGAACATTTAACATAAATTTACTAATTCCACATATAGTTTTCAAGAATAAAATGTGTGTACTTTATAAAAATAGTGAATATTATATTTCTTGTATGTTAATCTTTAACCTATACATGCCTAAACATCATAAGGTTATCAGAATTACACGATTTTAAATGACAATTTAAAATATGATTAAACAGTGAGCAGAAGAATGTAATTGAGTATTCCTGTACAGAGATTGCCTTCAAATCTGTCAGTTTTGTTTTTCCTTCTAGAGAAACCAGCAATTTTTGACAGATATGAACTGCAGCAATGATGCAATTTCCTCTAGAAGTTTCAAATTGATTTTTAAACAATAGTGATTTATCTTTATTTTTAAACTATGCACTGTTGTATTCTAGGATAGCACTCAGATTTTCATTTAGGAAAATGACTTTGTGAAAAGAATATGTATTATTTGGAAACTTAAATGGTCAATTTCTAATGAGTGAATACAATGTTACATATATTAAGAATTGTCTTCACAAATAAACACTTATTACATGTGAAATATGTAAGCACTTCTAATATCAGTTTTGTGATTGTAAATTGTTTCTAATCATAAAAATAATTATGACTCCTAAATATAAACAGTTTTTGTAAATACTTACCTCTATGCTTCTTTTTTATTAGTTTACCTTTTCCTCTTTCAACATACCTGTTTCATATGCCAAGTTCTTTGTGTACCTGGAGGATCACTTGAGCCCAGAAGTTCGAGGCTGCCATGAGCTAGGACTATACCACTGCAGTCCAGCGTGGGTGACAGAGATGGACCTTGTTTCTAAAAGAAAAAAAAAGAAATATAAAGGAGTCTTATATTCATATTTGCCTATTAAACTATCCCAAGGCTAATTAAATACCCTAGAAATCATAAGAAGAGAACAAAGAGTCTACAAGTTGGATATTTTTATGATTTGTGTTGACTTGATGATTTTCCCATTAGAAGTATGATGCAAAACATCTACAAAATAATGTAATATGTTGCCATCATGTCACCTTTCATTCTCACCTGTGGTTTATTGCAGCAATTTAGTTACACAATTACATTTTTTCACCATTGCAATATCTAAAACCTAGCTAGCATTTATTTTTATTATCATTAAGCATTTTTCTGGGGAATTATTTTGTCTCCTTATACAAGGCTAAAAAGTAACATAAAATGAATATTATTTATTTAAGATAGAGTTAATGGAAAAATATATTCAAAATAAAGAAATGAAATATGTCTTTATAAGCCTTTCAAAAATGGCATGACAAAAATGTTAGCAACAATTGTGGAAGTAAAACAAGTCCTCAACTGTCTTTTCAGGAATAAAGGAACACCCTCATAACTAACTATATAACTTCTTGTCATACTTGGAGGTTAACAGAAAAAAAGTCAGAACTGGGGGGAAAAAACAGTTAACTTAGAAGTGTTATCCAGATTTGGAGTCAATAATTACTATTAATCTAGCATATCAACCATGAGCTAGAAAGCGACTATTCTTCCTTCAAAACCGAAAAAAGTACACAAGATTAAAAGTTACACTAATTATGACTCAAAATGAACGCTGCATGAACCTACGGCATTACATCTTACACTCTGATTTTTCAAATAATTGTGCTTAACACATTAACAATCTCAGAAAATAGAGAGTCAAGTGAAATAAGATTAAGAAGTGAAGACTCCTCACTTCCATTTTGCCCTAGTGATCAATCCACAGGTCAATGAACTTAAGGTCAACTTTCATCTCAGCATTAAAATTCTAACACTGCTTTGAATTCTATTTCATTGGTTGCCTTCAAAGTCATACTTGAAATTTAAGTCAAGAAAATGACTGGTATCTGGCATCACATTCTGTGACTGTCATAAAACAGACAAAACTTTAAACCACAGAAGAGGCCTTTTTAAAATATAATTCAATGGTAAGATCAATAATGAAAGAAACTCATGGAATGGACAAATATTTGTTAAACACTATCAAAATAACTCCTTGACTATTTAATAAATAAATAAATTAGGCCTGGGTGTGGTGGCTCATGCCTATAATCCCAGTACTTTGGGAGGCTGAGGCAGGCAGATCAGCTGAGGTTGGGAGTTCAAGACCAACCTAACCAACATGGAGAAATCCCATCTCTACAAAACATACAAAATTAGCCAGACGTGGTGGCGCATGCCTGTAATCCCAGCTACTTGGGAGGAGAATCGTTTGAACTCAGGAGGAGGAGGTTGCTGTGAGCCAAGATTGTGCCATTGCACTTCAGCCTGGGCAACAAGAGCAAGATTTGGTCTCAAAAAATAAATTAATTAACTAAAACTCAGATGTTATTCTGTGTATTCAAATGTATAGAAATATGAATTAATTAAATATTTGTTCATCAAAGAGTAAACTCCTCTGAACAAACAGCATTAAATAGTTGAGCATCTATTAACCCTCTAGAGTAGAAAAAATTACCTAAGCTTAGAAGCAATTAAAGAAATAATAATAGTTAACAAAGGTAACTTTCTCTGTGACATGAATTTCATCTTTTAAATAATATACTAAATGCTTTTCATCTGCATACCAACCCTACAAGGCAGATATTACTGTCAACTCCACTTTATAGATAAAGAAATTGCAGCTTAGAAAAATTAAGTACATTATCTAAAGTGATATAGTTAATGGCAGGGCCAAGATTTTAACTCAGGGATTCTGATTCCAGAATCCACATAACAATGTAACAAATGGGAAGAATTAGCCATATTAAATCAATTTTATTTGCACCAAAAAGAAAAAAAAGTACAAATGTATAAGCAAAATATTAACATATTTATTATATAGTATTCAGGCATGCCATTGCCAACAGTATAGGTGACTTGCTACTTAGATCAGCTTCCTTATGGAAAACAAATTGAAATATAGCATATCATATTTTTAGTAAAAATAAATATTAAAAATTGAAAAATAAAAGTGAAAAATAATCACACTAAAAAAGGAACAAATGACAGGTAATATGCAGAGCCAAACATGAGCTTTAAACATTATAGTATTCACAAAATTGAGTCACTATTAGCATAAGTTTTATGGCCTTGCAAGACTTGAGGCACAGAAAATAAGGTCTAGCTCATGCCTCAGTGGGAGATTCTAATAGACCCACAAAGGACTACATACTTAGTAGCCCTAATGTGTAAGATTTTCTAGTATGCACCAGAAAGAGAAAGACAATAAAGTTTTCCTGGTTAAAACTTTGGTGCCTGAGGAAGAAAAAGAAGCAAAGGAAAGAAGGAAAGTAGAAGAGAAGTAAGGAAAGGAAAGAAGAGAGGGAGAGTGGAAGGAAGGAAGAAATAAGAAAGTCAATAGCGTGTTCACATGGATTCATAGCCTAAATTCTCACTACCTAAGTAATCTGTAGATCCCCAAGCCCAATTAAAGGTGGGTCCCAGACTACTAGCAGACCCAAGCAATTAATAAAAGCAAATGTAAATTCACTTAAAAGGGTCCCACCTTCTCAAGAGTTAACAAACTGAATAACAATTTGTTATTGTTATTCAAAATGAATAAAGTTCCAAAGTGAGAAATTTAGTAAAAAATGAAAAAAAAAATAAGAAAACAAGTTATAATATTACAAATATTATAGTTCAATACATTAAATTAAATACTTCATTGACTATTTTACCAGTAATTGGACATCAGTAAAGAGAATTAATAACATGGAATATAGAAATGAAGAAATTATCTAGAATATATTACAGAGATACAAACAGACAGCAGATAATTTAAAAGGAAAGAAAAGAATGAGTTTACATGTAAAATGTAGCTGATTTCTTATAAGGAGCAAGAGAGGTCAGAAGACAGAAAGACAGTACACTCAATCCATTTCAGTAAAAATGACTGGTAAGCTAAAATTCTAGTCTTAGCATATGTGCTGATGAAGAAAGTGAATCATAAAAGCATTTTCCACAAAACATAACAATAGAGATAATTCCCAGCAGATTGCCACTAAAGGAAATTCTATAGACTGTATTTCAGGCAGAAAAACCATGAAGATTTAAAAACTTGTAAATATTTGAATGTGTACACACAAATCAGTATCAAAAAAGTTATACTGTCTATAAGTTAAAGTTAAAAAGTGTTTTACAGTTAAAATTAAAAAGCCATATGTAAAGTATCTTTAATAATTACAAATAAGAGATTTGTGTGTTGAATTAAATTATAGCAAGGTATTTATGCTGTTTAGGATAACTAGGGTGTACTATACTATATTTTGCTAAACTATGTGACTAGAGGTCTGGAGTTAGAAATATGGAGGGCTTCAAAGACAGGCACATGACAAAAAGAGGATTTGTGTTGTCCTTGGTTATATTATGAGTTTCGGAATGTACGTTAAAGTCAATAAGCAAGTAAGTTTCAGTGTGAAGAATAAACGGGAAAGAACAGTAAATGTAGAGAGAACAGAAGTCCGCGCTAGAATGAAAAGAAGAAATAATTAAAAGGTAAAAATAACAGGACTCATTCATTGATTGGCTGCATAAAAAAGTGATACCATGTATATCTCCCAGGTTATTATCATATTAAAAGTCAATATGTACTTTTCAGTTTCCACTCTTGTGTGTACAGAGGCTTAAAGTTATCATTCATACTGCAACAATAAATAAGTTAAACAAATTGAAAACAAATGAGATTTCTTAGACCCACCAAAGAATTGAGGTTACAGGGCAAACACTACCCTGAAATCTCTTTTAAAAAAGGTAAATTAAATGAAGTACAGCCAAGATCTGTTTACCAAGAGCAGAAGGCACCAGAGAAATGAACTGACAGGAGCACTTAAACAATAGCTGCAGAGGGACAAAACTAAGAATTGCATTAACTCTGTTCTGAAACCGGCAAGCAAGAGGTGAGCAGAGTAAAATATGCAAAATGTTGGGAGACAATAAAAAAGAAAACTAGAATTTTATATCCATCATAGTATCTTTCAAAATTGAAGGAGAATTAATAGAATTTCTCAAAAAAATGAGGAAATTCATCACCAGTAGACTTACACTGTAAGAAATGCTAAAAAAAAAAAAAGAGAACAAAAGTTTTTCATGGAGAACAAAGGGGAGATATTTTCGAACTTCAGTCTAAATAAAGATAAGAAAATCATCAAAGTATAAATAAATGAAGAATTTTATTTGATGTATTCATAACTGGTTTAATAGATAACTGCTTACAGTAATAATAATAATGCCTTCAATGATTACACTATATAGATAAGTGAAATAAATGGCACTAACGTTATAAGTGACTGGATGTAAGAAATGGGAATACTCTGTTATAAGGTAACTGCACTACCCATTAAATAGTTGTTATTTAAGAGTGAGATTAGATTGAGAGTGAGATTAGATTAGTTCTAAATGTCTATTCTGAAATCTATGGCAAACATATAACGAAAGTATAGCTAATATGCTAAGAGAGGAGATAAAATAAAATAATGTAAAATATTCAGTTAAAACTAGAGAAGGCAAAGCAAGAAGAAAAAAATGAAAAAAGAGCACAAACAATGAATAGAAAAATATTTATTAACCTAGTAAGTATTAAACAAATTATATTAATACACATTTTAAATATGAATGGTTTAAATACACTAGTTAAAGGATAGAGAGTACCAGCGTGGGTTTCAAGAACAACAAAAGCCCCCTCAAAAAGACCCATAACAAGATCCAGCTATAAGT
>NW_012107308.1:1024529-1028088 GCF_000951045.1 Mandrillus leucophaeus
CTTCCATTCTATAAGTTGTCTGTTACCCTTGATAGTTCATTTTGCTGTGTAGAAGCTCCTTAGTTTAATTAGATCTCATTTGTCAATTTTTGCTTTTGTTGCTATTGCTTTTAGCATGGTCATCATGAAATCTTTGCTGGTGACTATATCCTGAATGGTATTGCCTAGATTGTCTTCCAAAGTTTTATAATTTTGGGTTTTACATTTAAGTCTTTGAAATGTACCTTGAGTTAATTTTTGCATATGGTATAAGAAAGGGGTCCAGTTTCAGTCTTCTGCATATGGCTAGCCAGTTATCCCAACATCCTTTATTAAATAGGGACTTCTTTCTCCATTGCTTGTTTTTGTTAGGTTTGCAGATCAGACAGATGTAGGTGTGTGGTCTTATTTCTGGGTTCTGAATTCTCTTCCAGTGGTCTGTGTGTCTGTTCTTGTACCAGTACCATGCTGTTTTGGTTACTGTAGCCCTGTAGTGTAGTTTGAAGTCAGGTAACATGATGCCTCCAGCTTTGTTCTTTTTTGCTTAGAATCACCTTGGCTATTCGGGCTTTTTGTTGTTGTTGTTCCATAGGAATTTTAAAATTTTTTTTTATCCCTAGTTCTGTGAAGAATTTCAATGGTATTTTGATAAGAACAGCATTGAGTCTATAAATTACTTTGGGCAGTAGGACCATTTTCATGATATTGATTCTTCCTATCCATGATCATGGAATATTTTTCATTTGCTTGTGTTATTTCTGTTTTTATTTATTTTTTTTAAAGGCACTGATAGGTTCAAAGTAGAGATGGAAAAATATATGCCATGCTGGGATGGACTGAATGAACATGAATCCCCCAAAGACATATTAATGTCCTAATCCCTAAAACCTGTGATTTCCTTTTATTTAGAAAAAGGGTCTTTGCAATTGTTAGTTAAGTTTCTCTAGATAAGGTTCATCTACTGAGCTGTGTCAGTAGACACTAAATCCAATGTTTCTTTATAGGAGATACACAGAGGAGAACCACACAAGGAAGAGGGGAAGGCCAGGTAAAGATGGACGCAGAGATTAAAGTTATGTATCCACAGAAAGCAATGCCTGGAGCCAGCAGACGCTAGAAGAAACAAAGAAGGGTTCATCCTTAGACCTTTCAAATAGAACACAGATCTGCCAACACTCTGAGTTGGACTTCTGGCCTTCACAACTGTGAGAAAATAAATTTGTTCTTTTATTAGTCACCTAATTTGTGGCAAGTTGTTATGAAAATGCTAGAAAACCAATACACATGCTAATACTCATCAAATAAAAACTAGAGCAGCTACCTTAATATTCAAAAAAGCAGACTTCAAAAGAAACAAAATTTTCAGAGGTACAGAGAGTTATCACATAATAATAATAAAGAGGTCAGTTCTCCAAGAAGACATAACAATCCTTAACATGTACGCACGTAACAACAGACTGTCAAAATGCATGTGATACAAACTGATAGAAATTCAAGAAGAAATAGACAAATTAATTATCATATTTGCAGACTTCAGGATCCCTCTTTCAGCAACTGACAAATCAAGGAGGCAGAACAGCAGTAAAGATGTGGTTGACCTGAACAGCACCATCAATTTGATCTAATTGACATTTATAAAATACTTGATTCAACAATAGCATAATGCACATTTTTTTCAATCTCACATGGAATATTTATCAAGAAAGCCACACTCTGGGCCATAAACCACACCTTAATAAACTTAAAATAATTGTTCAATGGATGTACAGATGAGTGCAAGATGAATGAGTTCTAGAGATCTGCTGTACAACATAGTGCCCATAGTTAACTATTCACTATTGTACACCTAAAATTTTGTTAAAAGTGTAGATCTCATGTTACATATTCTCAACACACACACAAAGGGGCAAGATAAAATTTTAGGAGATGATAGATATTTATTATCTTAATTTTGCTGATCATTTCACATGTGTATGCAAATCCCTAAATTCATCTAATTGTATACAATAAATATGCCCAGTTTTATGGATTTCAGTATACATCAATAAAGCTCTTTTTTAAAAAACGTAATCCTACATGATATGCTTTCAGACCATGATGTAATTAAACTAGAAATTAATTACAGGGAGTTAGCTCAAAAATCAAAATTAATTGTAGATTTAAAAACACACTATAGCCAGGCATGGTGGCTCACATCTATAATCCCAAAACTTTGGGAGGCTGAGGCAGGAGGATTACTTGAGTCCAGGAAATCGAGACAAGCCTGGGCAAACTTTTTTATGGAGTCCTGTCTCTATAAAAAAATAAAAAAAATTATCCAGACATGGCGGTGCATATCTGTAGTCCCAGCTACCTGGTCAGCTAAGGGAGGAGAATTGCTTGAGCCCAGGAGGTTGAGGCTGCAGTGAGCCATGTTCACACCACTGCACTCTAGCCTAGGCAACAAAGCAGGACTCTCTCAAAAAAATAAAAAATTAAATTAAAAAACTATTCTACTAAATATCAACACATAGGTCAAAGAAGAAGTGTCAAGAGAAATTTAAAAGCATTTTTATCTAAAATGAAAAAGCAACTTATCACTAATCCATGTGATGCAGCCAGAGCAGTGCTTAGTGGGACATATCATTGAATAGTTGTATTCAAATAAAAGAAAGATCTAAAATAAGTAATCTAAACTTCTACCTTAGAAAATTATGGAGAGAAGAGCAACATGAGCTGAAAGCAAGCAGAATAAAATAAATAAAAATTCCAGTAGAAATCAATGAAATTAAAATTAGGGAAAAAGTGGAGAAAATCAACTAAACCAGAAGGTGTTTTTTAAAAAAATACAAATGAAACTGACAAAACTCTGTCTAGGTTAACAACAATGACAGCAACAACAACAACAAAAAGAGAGAGAGTGAGAGAGTGAGAAAGAGGAGAGAGTGAAGACACAGAGTATCAATATTGTATATAAAAGAGGGTTCATCACTATTGATCCCATCTATACATCAAGGAAATAAAGGAATATAATAAACAACTCTATGCATACAAATTTGACTTTGATGAAATAGGTAAATTATTTGAAAGACACAAACTATAATTAATAGAAAATGCCAAGCCAAGATGGTTTTGCTGGTTAATTATACCAAACATTCAAAGAAGAAGTGATAAAAATTCTCTACAATCACTTCCAGAAAATCGAAGCAGAGGAAATCTTCCTACTGCTTCTTTGATACCAAAATTACTCTAATACTAAAACCAGATAAAAACTTTACAAGAAAGGTAAGCTACAGATGAGTAACTCTTATGAGCTTAGATAAAAAATATTCTCAACACTATATTAACAAATGAAATCAATCAATCCTTAAAATCAGTTAAATATCACAGCTGAATCAGATTTATTACAGGTATGCCAGGCCATTTCAACATTTGAAAAATCAGTTAAAAAATTTATCTATCATATTAATGGGTTAAAAACATATGAACATATCAATAGATGAAAAAAAAATAGCATTGAGAAAAATATCCCACATCTATTCGTGATTAAAACATTGAGCAAACTAACAACAGAGAACTTCTTCAACTTGTTTTTAAAAAT
>NW_012107308.1:1035768-1036363 GCF_000951045.1 Mandrillus leucophaeus
AGAAAGGTCTAGGCCAGGCACAGTGGCTCATGCCTGTAATCCCAGCACTTTGGAAGGCTGAAGCAGGTGGATCACTTGAGGTCAGGAGTTCAAGATCAGCCTGACCAACATGTTGCAATCCCATCTTTACAAAAAATAAAATAAATAAATAAATAAATAAAAATTAGCCAGGTGTAGTGGCATGCCTGTAGTTCCAGCTACTCAGGAGGCTGAGGTAGGAGAATGACTTGAACCCAGGAGGCGGAGGCTAT
The DNA here is from genome assembly GCF_000951045.1 of Mandrillus leucophaeus. Lineage (NCBI taxonomy): Eukaryota > Metazoa > Chordata > Mammalia > Primates > Cercopithecidae > Mandrillus > Mandrillus leucophaeus. The sequence goes on from NW_012107308.1 coordinate 1,036,020, forward strand.
AGTGAGCCAAGATCGTGCCACTGCACTCCATCCTGAGTGACAGAGTGAAAACCTGTCTCATTAAAAAGAGACGAAGAAGAAAAGAAGAAGAAGAAGGAGGAGGAGGAGGAGGAGGAGGAGGCAATTATTTTAATTGGCTCTCTACATTTCTCTAAGATAACAACTTAACAAAAGTTTGTATTGAAAGAGGTAGTATTCTTTCTTTAAAACTTATTTCTCAGAAACTAAGAATAGAGCATAAAGTAAATCAGTAAAGTGCTTATTTATAACTCTTGGCACTCATTGTATTGTGTAGTATACTTAATTAAAATGTTGTTATATTTTACATCTCCATCAAAGCTGAA
>NW_012107308.1:1036455-1037079 GCF_000951045.1 Mandrillus leucophaeus
AAAAATAGCATTGAGAAAAATATCCCACATCTATTCGTGATTAAAACATTGAGCAAACTAACAACAGAGAACTTCTTCAACTTGTTTTTAAAAATATACAGCTAATATTCTATTATGTGGTGAGAAACTGGATGCTTTTCCCCTAAGATCAGACAGTAAAGGAAATAAAAGGCATATGTCTTACAAAAGAAGAAATGAAACTTTGATTATCTAGTTAAAAAAACAATAAATTGAAGACACCTGGAACAAATACATGGCTATAGCAAGGTTGCAGGATACAAGGTTATTATATAAAAGTCAATAGCTTTCCCACATACCAGCAATAAACAATTTGAATTTGAAATTAAAAACCAAACAGCATTTATAATAGTATCAAATATATGTAGTATTTAAGCATAAGCGTAATTAACTATGAATAGAATTTATATGTGGGAAAAATACAAAACTCTGATAGAAAGTGAAAGAGCTGAACTCATGGAGAAAGAGTGCATTCATGGATTGGAAGACAAATATTTTTGGTGTGTCTTTTTTTTTTAACTGAAGCATATTTCACAATACAGTAAAATGCTCAAATACTAGGTTTACCGTTAGATACCAGCCTGGCCGGCATGGTGAAAACCCGTT
>NW_012107308.1:1037129-1040209 GCF_000951045.1 Mandrillus leucophaeus
ACAAGGGCAATAATCATTCAAATGAAAACCTCATTGAATAAAACAGGGGTGAAAATGTATTTCAATGGTTTCTTCACTTTGTATAGTGACTCAGAATAGTGTCTGATCCCAGACATTAAGACCAGTGTACTTACTAAAATGAGAGAAAGAGAAAAAGGAGCAATCATTACTTGACTCTCTGCTAGCATCTCCATAGGAGGCTTGAAACTTTTCCACATAGTACCTTACTAAATAATACAACAGGAAGGAAGCTCTATTCTTGCTATTTTGAACATCACAGAACTCAAGCTCAAAACGCATAAATAACTTACTTTGGGAAATTATGCAATCAATAGCAAACATTGCAGGCCACAGAGTGATGGGGGCAGAGAATTTTCAAATAAACCTATTACTGGCCCAATAAGCAGAGAAATAACTTGCTCATGTATACAGTAGACTACCTACGAGATTGGCTCCTTAATATTTGTTTGACTATGCCACTTCTACTTTATGAATGAGTTTGCTTAATCACCTCTTCAAATATCTCTCTGATACTAAGACATTATGTCTTGAGAGTTATCTGATGCTCTCCAATGGTGGGGCAGTTTAGAAGTTATCAACTCTCTTTCATACGGAACATATGAGCAGCTGCTCGAGGAAGGCAAGTCGAACACCAAGTAGCCCTCCTTAAGGAGACCTATTAAATTTCTGCAAAATGCTTTAGTCTACATATCTTCTTACTGCATGTATGACAAATCTCATCTGAATTGTAGAATCATAAGATCCAAGTGAGTTAATTCTGGTACTACTCTCTTTTTTTAAAAAAAATAAATAGTTTCTGCTTAGGGTTTCTTGAAAATCAGATTTTTCTGACATTGTACATAGGGTGTAAAGTAATTTTTAGTAAAGAATATAATTTTTGCCAAAATCCAAATATCTCTGCTATTATCTGTACATATTTATTGAAAGTGTTTTTCATAGGTAATTTTTTAATGGTTTGATTACTTTTTCTATTTATGCCACTATATATAATTCTCAAAAATTCCAAAATTGGGCTAGGACTTCAGTGTCTGCTGGATTTATCAACCAGGCTATGTTTGTTGTATATGTCACAATTGCCCTTTATCTCCTGAGCTTCTTCCTTCAATGAGTTAATTAACATGTTATTATAAATATAGCACACTAACATGCTCTTGGTGGTTATGAACACCTCCAGATTTTCATTGTTCAATATGGAAGTCACCTGCCACATACAGCTATTTAAATTTAAGTTAATGAAAATTAAACAAAACAAATTTAGTTACTCAGTACCACTAACCACATTTCAAACATTCAATAGCCAGGTGTGGTTATTGGCTATCCTACTGGAGAGTATAGACATTGAGCATTTTCATAATAATAAAGAGTTCTATTAGACTGCACCATATTAGATTATAAAAATATGTCATCAAAACTCTAATTTCCCTGTGGCAGTGCAGTAAATATATACTAGGCTACATTTTGTGAGGATGCAAATTGCAGCTGGCTGGAATCTGAAACTGGATTGGAAAAGATTGGGTTAGCAAGGTTTATAATGTTGTACCAGCCCCCTTGGTATTTTGTATATCCTGCATAGTTTTTGTCACTTCCGGACTAGCTGAAACAAACAGAAGAATATCCTTCCTTAATGTAGTCTAATTTTAATATCTAGGAACTATCTACTTTATTTACTGGCCAAGCAGGACATTATTAGGAATCAATATTATCACAATTTCTTTGATCAGATTAATAAACACTTAAAGACCTGATGGAGTTTGAAACTGCTTAATGCTTACTACTAGTACCAGGACAATTCCAATGGCTCTCTCAGTGTGACCAATTAAACTATGTGATGGTTGGACTTGGACAAATATCCACATGAAAGTTGCAATGCCCATAGGCCACATTCACAAATAATATTCATCCAAATTACACATTCATGTATAAGTAACCCAATCACCAAATAAAATCTCTAGGTACACATTCCAATTCTTTTGTTCACTTCTACGTTGTTCGTCTCACCTACAGAGTATCCCACCCTAACGCTTTCAAATACAAGCCTTTCCGACCACCATCCCCATTCTTCTCAAGGATTACTTTACACTGAATAGCACCTTCATCTCGCAATCGTTAAGTACCTCTGTATATCACTTGCAGGCCATTCACCCAAATCATTGAAAGAAGACTAAGATCTCTGGCATCTTAGCAGATTGCAGCCTCTCAACCTTTTTTTTTTTTTCCAGACTCCATGGCTTTACGTGAGGGAGTAACTTCAGCCCTATTTCCCTCCAGATGAGTAAAAGAGAGAGTAAAGTTACTATTTTGCTTTAAAAGGTGGGGTTTTGGTAGCAGTGACTCTCCCACCCCCCAAATTTTGATTGTGCACTATATAACTGCTTATCACAAACATCATCAATTTCTTCTCTTTTTAAAATAAAACATTTCTGAAAAGCCATCTAAGCAGATGTACCTTGTTTCCCACGTGCCATTTTTTCATGTCTCTATATTTCTCTTCCTTTTGTTTATATGGTATTGATCTTTTGGATATTGTGTGGTCACATGCAAAATATATGATGACTAAGATTAGAAAGCCCATGCCCCCTCTTTGTTATTTCCAGCATCATGAGTATCAATTGAATTAAGCCACAGTCATCATAAAGTCAGACCAATACCTTCTATATGCCTAGCTTTCCACATGTTTGGAAAAGAGTATTCCATTTGTGGACGGAGGTGGAATGAAGGCAAATTTTCCTCTCAGGATAGGTTTGCCAAACTCTCTAATTAACCTGTTGCATCTGATTTGCTGTCATATCATGATAAATCATCTGGTCACAAATGTTCAAAAACACTCAGGTATTAGTTATCCTTATTAGCAGTACTAACTGATGTGTAGGGGTACAAGACAGTGTTACGTCCTTGTTGGAGGCAACTCTGAAAGGCCATCTAAGCTACACAGCTTCTGTTTATTTGCTGAAGGCTCAGTCACATGAGTGCATTGGAGATCAACTTCTCCTTTTGTCCAATTCTATCTTCTTCATTTTCTTATTGAATGTCTGCTAAGGGTAATTGTTCCCTATTAATTT
>NW_012107308.1:1041324-1042853 GCF_000951045.1 Mandrillus leucophaeus
TGACAGTAGAAAAGTATTTGCAAAACACATATCTGATAAATAAAAATTGAATCCAAAAATGTACAAAGAACCTTTAAAACTCAACAATAAGAAAATAAACTGAATAAAAATTGTACATAGGTCTTGAATAGACATTGCACCAAGGATATTATACACATGACAAAGAACTGTATAAAAAGATCCTCAATATAATTTGTTTACAGGGAATACAAATTAAAATAAAAATAAGACATTACTATATATCTAGTCTATAGAATAGCTAAAATCAAAATAAATAAATAATGCCAAGTGCAGGCAAGATGGGGAGCAACAGGAACTATTATTCATTGCTGGTAAACATGCAAAGTGCTGCAGTAATTTTGGAAAACACTCTTGTAGTCTTTTGTAAAACCAAACATAGTCTTACCGTAGGATTCAGTAATTGTGCTGATATTTATCAATCCAGTTAATTTGAAACTATATGCTTATATAACAATTTGCATACAAATATTTATAGCGCTTTTATTCATAATTTACAAAATCGGAAACCAACCAAGTGGTCCTTTACTAACTGAATAAATAAACTGTGTAGCAACCATAAAATGGAATATTATTCAGCAACAAAAAACCTTTTTTCAAGGCATGAAAGGACATGAAGGGCACTTAAATGCATATTGGTAAGTGAAAAAAGCCAGTATGAAAAAGCTGCATATTGCATAATTGCAATTATATGACATTCTGGAAAACACAAAAGTAAAGAGACAGTCAATTGGTCATCTGTGGCCAGGGACTTGAGAGGTGGGGGAAGGTGGTGGTGGAGGAGTGTAATAGGTGAGAAATAGGGCATGTTTAGAGCAGTAAAATTATTCCATATGATACCATAATGATGGATAGAAGGTATTATGCATTTGTCAAAACCCATGGACTTCTATAGCACAAAGAGTGAATATGTGTCAATAAACAGTATAAATTGTTTAAGAAGAGGGGGCATTTCAAGAAGAAATGCAGACTGTTACAAGATAACCTAACTGAATCACATATTTTTCAAATAACCTTCAGGGATGGTGGTAAAAATTGCTGACCTAAGCATCTTTGGACATGAATAGAGCCTGTAAGACTAAAGAAAAAATAAACTGCTGATAAGCACTATACTTAGTTGATAAAGTTATTTCCCATGGTTGCATGGATTAGCAATTCTACTACTGTTCTACTGTGCACTGTAATTGAATGATGAAGTAAATGGATGGCAATGGCAGACGCCAAGTTTCTCACTGCTGGAGAGGGAGTTTACAGACAAGCAAAGGGAAGAAGCTAAAACGATCTCTATAGTAATGGATTACAGTTGGAGATAGTAAGAAGTTATGCTTAGCTTAACATAGGTAAATCAGGTAACATACAGAAATATTTATGGATATGTATATAAATGCATTAGTATAAACGCATATAGTTTTTGCTGTATCAGCTGGGAGGGCCTTAAACAAATGACACCCATGAGCAACGAGCATGCCCTTATCTTGATTTCTAATACCACTTTCCAATAAAAAGAAGAA
>NW_012107308.1:1046058-1048770 GCF_000951045.1 Mandrillus leucophaeus
GAATCCAAAAATGTACAAAGAACCTTTAAAACTCAACAATAAGAAAACAAACTGAATAAAAATTGTACATAGGTCTTGAATAGACATTGCACCAAGGATATTATACAGATGACAAAGAACTGTATAAAAAGATCCTCAATATAATTTGTTTACAGAGAATGCAAATTAAAATAAAAATAAGACATTACTACACATCTAGTCTATAGAATAGCTAAAATCAAAATAAATAAATAATGCCAAGTGCAGGCAAGATGGGGAGCAACAGGAACTATCATTCATTGCTGGTAAAAATGCAAAGTGCTGCAGTAATTTTGGAAAAACACTCTTGTAGTCTTTTGTAAAACCAAACATAGTCTTACCGTATGATTCAGTAATTGTGCTGATATTTATCTATCCAGTTAATTTGAAACTATATGCTTATATAACAATCTGCATACAAATATTTATAGTGCTTTTATTCATAATTTACAAAACCGAAACCAACTAAGTGGTCCTTTACTAACTGAATAAATAAACTGTGTGGCAACCATAAAATGGAATATTATTCAGCAACAAAAAACCTTTTTTCAAGGCATGAAAAGACATGAAGGGCACTTAAATGCATATTGGTAAGTGAAAAAAGCCAGTATGAAAAAGCTGCATATTGCATAATTGCAATTATATGACATTCTGGAACACACAAAAGTAAAGAGACAGTCAATTGGTCATCTGTGGCCAGGGACTTGAGAGGTGGGGGAAGGTGGTGGTGGTGAAGTGTAATGGGTGAGAAATAGGACATGTTTAGAGCAGTAAAATTATTCCACATGATACCATAATGATGGATAGAAGGTATTATGCATTTGTCAAAACCCATAGACTTCTATAGCACAAAGAGTGAATATGTGTCAATAAACAGTATAAATTGTTTAAGAAGAGGGGGCATTTCAAGAAGAAATGCAGACTGTTACAAGATAACCTAACTGAATCACATATTTTTCAAATAACCTTCAGGGATGGTGGTAAAAATTGCTGACCTAAGCATCTTTGGACATGAATAGAGCCTGTAAGACTAAAGAAAAAATAAACTGCTGATAAGCACTATACTTAGTTGATAAAGTTATTTCCCATGGTTGCATGGATTAGCAATTCTACTACTGTTCTACTGTGCACTGTAATTGAATGATGAAGTAAATGGATGGCAATGGCAGACGCCAAGTTTCTCACTGCTGGAGAGGGAGTTTACAGACAAGCAAAGGGAAGAAGCTAAAACGATCTCTATAGTAATGGATTACAGTTGGAGATAGTAAGAAGTTATGCTTAGCTTAACATAGGTAAATCAGGTAACATACAGAAATATTTATGGATATGTATATAAATGCATTAGTATAAACGCATATAGTTTTTGCTGTATCAGCTGGGAGGGCCTTAAACAAATGACACCCATGAGCAACGAGCATGCCCTTATCTTGATTTCTAATACCACTTTCCAATAAAAAGAAGAAGAGTTCCTTAAAGAAATGCTTGGTTCTAAGACTAGGGAAGCAAATAGGAAAGTTGAACTATGAGCATCTTGTAGTATCAGAAAGTGAAAAAGCATTCAAAAAAAATTGTAATACATTTTTTAGGTTATTTCAAAGCATCATGAAAACCAACTGAAAGAACTCACCACGGCTAAAGGTAGAAAATTTGAGTAACAAAATTTTTGTTGCTGAATTAATTATTGCATTTAATTCAATTGATTTAATCATTGCATCAAATTTGAGTTTATTATTGCATTGAATTCAATGAATTAATTAAATAATTTAATTAGTGAATTATTTTATTTATTTATTTATTTATTTATTTTTTGAGATAGAGTTCTGCTCTTGTTGCCCAGGCTGGAGTGCAGTGGCATGATCTCGGCTCACTGCAACCTCTGCCTCCTGGGTTCAAGCGATTCTCACACCTCAGCCTCCCAAGTAGCTGGGATTACAGGCACCTGGCAAGACGTCCAGCTAATTCTTGTAGTTTTGGAGGAGACGGATTGCACCATGTTGGCTACGCTGGTCTTGAACTCCTGACCTCAGGTGATCCATCTGCCTCGGCCTCCCAAAGTGCTAGGATTACAGGCGTGAGCCACTGCGCCCGGCCAGTAATATTGAATTATAACCTCAAGTATGAAAAATAAATATATGTAAGTTTAATCTGGTATAAACAAATGAATGAGCACATTAATACATGAAAGAGACACATTTCTTAAGCAGAATAATGTCATAGGATGTATGTAGGTTTTGCACCCTTAAATGGGGGAGCTATGCTCATTCCTGTGCATAGTGACTTCCTCCCAAGTGTAAAGTAATGATAAGGGGGTAAATAATAACTTTACAATTGAGAACCCGGATGGACACAACCTAAGATAGGTGACCAAAGTCAACGTCACCACTCATAAATCATGTTGATGGTATACACTTTATATGACATAATAAAAATGACACTGTACATCTATAGTCTTCCTCCCAATAACTCATAACCTCAGTTTTATGAGAAAAACATGTTTATATTGGGCAATCTGCAAAATACCAGACCAGCACACTTCCAAACTGTCAAGATAACCAAAAAGAAAGGTCTAGGCCAGGCACAGTGGCTCATGCCTGTAATCCCAGCACTTTGGAAGGCTGAAGCAGGTGGATCACTTGAGGTCAGGAGTTCAAGATCAGCCTGACCAACATGTTGCAATCCCATCTTTACAAAAAA
>NW_012107308.1:1049190-1050758 GCF_000951045.1 Mandrillus leucophaeus
GAGTGCATTGGAGATCAACTTCTCCTTTTGTCCAATTCTATCTTCTTCATTTTCTTATTGAATGTCTGCTAAGGGTAATTGTTCCCTATTAATTTTCTGACTGTGACATCTCATAAAAGTCTTTAAAAGAACCTGATCTAAGTCTGAATGAGTTAGTGGTTCATTTTGAATTTGAGCATTGCTGAAGATGATTTATTGGACCTTTTTTTTTTTGAAAAATTACTGATGTTGATAATTTTTGCTTTTTCTTTGTGGACTACTCAGATTTCTCAGTAAAGATTCTCTTAATATGTTGCCTTGGAAGCAAAGGACTAGCTTCCAGGGTTCTTAGAACCACATACTAAGGACTATGTTTCTAAAAATGCTAGATTGGTTCTAGAATGCTGAAGAATCCCTAGCATTCAGCATAAAATGCTAGGGACTGTCAGCATTCACCATGTGTTATTTTCACAATTACTAAATTCCCTTGTTTTAGATACTGTATTTATGTTCTCAACTCTGGCTGTGGTCACCCAGTGGATAGATTCTCTGCTTTTCCCTCTCCAATGAGTAAACCTTCAGCTGTTTAGGGGAAGAGCAATCAACCGGTGAAATGGGTTTGGAAGGAAATCTTAGGATCAAACTTCTTAAACAAGTTTCAATCCTTATTTAGTTATCTCCATTCTCTAATTCCAGGTACGGGTATTTTCTTAGTCTGTGGAAGATTCTGCTTTAGAGTTCAGGCTATTTTTTGATCATCCTTCATATCCACTTCAGGATTTGACATTTTCTAGTTCTACTAATTCTGTTAGTACTCACCCATATGCTTGCCAAACTTCCCAAAGTACTTTCACCATAACAGCACCTTGAAGTTCTGATTTCCCTTCTATTGTTTTATACTTGATTGTTGAAATTAAAGAGAAAAATTCTTTAAAAAATGAACAAGTATTTGATATAAAGAAATCTTTGCAGTTGAAAAACTAACATATTCATCATATTAACTGGTGACCATAAAAATAAGTTCAAAACAAGGGATCTCTTCCAATAATTTATTTTGAGATCTCAGACCAATCTGTCTTAATACTTTCATTTGAAAGATGAAATTAAAATCTATACTTCAATACCTCTTATGTTTTTTTTTTTTTAAATCACATGTCAAAGTGTAAATCTGTATTACAAGTAAAATATTTTTGCAAATTCTAAGTAACAAAAAAGTTTTGTCAGGCATACTTTTTTTTTTTCTTAAGCATACTGTATGCTGAATGCTGACGATCTAAAAAATACATTTTTCTGTTTTTATGTCAGGAAATTTAAAGAGCATTATGCTAAGTATATAATGAATGTCACCCAATCCTTAAACATTTGAGTCTGGTAAATGTTTTGAATGTATATACCACATCTACAAAATTATTATGAGGTAAAGATGCTCGGAAGGTTTCAAATCAATTCCCTTTCTCAAAAAATTGTATCTGTAAATTATCCAAGTTTTCTGAAATAAAGAGTTTATGTAAGTCTATTTTTCAACTTTGGCATTTTATAAATTTTCATATTCCATTTAATGTTAAAAGAGGGATGGTCAATGTCTTATC
>NW_012107308.1:1051889-1069194 GCF_000951045.1 Mandrillus leucophaeus
AAAGAAAGAAAGAAAGAAAGAAAGAGAGAGAGAGAGAAAGAAAAAGAAAGAAAGAGAAAAAGAAAGAAAGAAAGAAAGAAAGAAAGAGAGAAAGAAAGAAAGAAAGAGAGAAAGAAAGAAAGAGAGAAAGAAAGAAAGAAAGAAAGAGAGAGAGAAAGAAAGAAAACCTCTGTCTTCTGTCTCTCCATAATATTCAGTCTACCTGGAATAATTTTCCCCTAGTCTTTTATATGATTCACTACTTCCCCTCCTTCAGGAATCAGTATAGAAGTAACTTTTTCAGTGAGGCATTAGAAAACCACATATTTGTAAAGTAGATATCCTGCTACCTTACATACTTGCTCAGTAACATATCATCCTCATTGTAGCCTTCATAAAACTTACCACAGTTTCCAGCTTAAATTTACAGAACTCCTCATTTAGATTACAAGTTTTATGAGAGACCATATCAGGATTATATAGCCTTCAGCTCGATGCCTAACTTAATGAATAGATATTGGATGCCCAAGTGAAATGTATATAGGTGTTATACATGACATTAATTTATTCTATATTAAGATTAAATCCTGGAGTCTTATCAGATTATAAAAACAACTTACTTAAGTAATGTAACAAAGAGCCTGACTCAAAAAAAATGACTAATAACAACTTTTAAGCCTTATTTATCTTCCCTTTCTGTCCTACATCTGGGCAGGCTGATAATAAAGCCAGGTACACCCTTCTTTGGTACCAATGGGAAATTCAAGCCATGTGTGGAAATACTCATGCTTTCGTTTCCAAACTACCATAAAAACCTCAAGCCAGTATCCTTTTCTTGCTCTCACAAGCCATTTTTGGACCTAACTGGAGCTTCCCTGGTCTCCCTAGAAAACCTTGTTATGTGAATAATAAGACGTTTTATGCCCCCTTTGTGTTTGTGTGACGTCATCAATCTCGACTACCAAACAAATTTTTTAACAGAGGGTCCATCCTGCTTTTGCAGTGTGGTGTACAACAGGTAAAAACATAATATTTCAGAAGTCCTGAAAATATTCTTGACCCATTGTGCCCCTAGTATTTGAGTAATATTTTTCATGTCACTACTGTACCCACTGTGGGGGGGGGGACCCTAACAGCTCCATTTATTAAGTAGTGAATAAGTACCTCAGTAGATATAAGTGCTTATATCCCGACAACTTAGTATCTATTTGAAAAAAATACACATGCATGAAAGTAGCTTTTGTCATATCGAACAGATGTCACTGTGATTCCCTTGAAAACGTAAAATATCTGAAAGTGATTCTGTGAGTTCAGAGGCACCACTGGGAGTCTGGGGAGTATGGCAATGGCAGATGCATATGGTACCGTCAGTTCATCTGTTTCCAGTCCAGCCAATGCTGTCACTGACATGCATATTACCAGCATCATATCTCAAGCTTTGTGCCCTAGTAGCTCTTTGTTTTTTACCTCAGGGATTTCTCCAGAGACATAAAATGCCACTTAGAATACAGATAGTGTCAACTTAGTTCAGAGTAGTAAATGCCCACAGAGGTAAACCTCAACCAGGGAAAAGGGTGTTTGATAAAGGACTTAGACTTCCCATTCATTGGTGACTCACATCTGAGGAACATTCTACAAGGATCCTGGGATGATACCCAGTGGAATTTGTGTCCCAGTCATCCATAGCACGAGAGAGTTTAATAAAATAACATTTCCCGCCCCCCAGACATTCTTCTTCTGTCTCACTTCCATTATTCTTCCTGGGATCACTGTCCAAGTAAGCTACCACCAGCACACAATTTCTTGTTTCAGGACACATTCTAAATGTTCTAAATATTCTAGATATGAAATTTTAAAAAAAATTACATATTTTTAGTGGAGTCATTTAGCTCCTTCTGAACATCTATTATACACATGAGAAACCACATAAAATATGGAATTGAATTTAAGGTTCTAGATGAACACTATCTGTGTTCTTCTCTTTATGTATGGAATGGATCATGCAAAAGTGTCAATATCTCTAAACTTTCTTCTTTTTATCTGGATACTGACTGTAGTTGAATTTAGCTAATCAGATTTTTACAACGATGTAAAGATATAATACCTGTAAAGCAACCAGTGCAATATTAGAATTATATTAATTATGCAATATACATTAGCTGTTATTGTTAAATAAACAAGACTTGGAAGTGGTCTTTTAGTTTCCATTTGTAGAACTTATTAATTGTATTAGTTTTACCATACTGGGTCAGCAATATTTCCTAGCTACATTCTAGTTTGACAGGGTTGTCTAAAAGGTGTTGGTATGCTTCATTAATTCAGGCTGAGAACGAGTTATTTGTGTAATATGTACTATCAAAGTCCAAAAGTATAAAAATAAGGCAGTCTCTAAACCTCATCTAATAACAGCAAAGCTATCCCTGTCACTTCTTCAAATATGCATATTCTAAGACTCAAAGATTTGTAAACAGTTAAAATCATGGAACTTTTGACCGGGAAAATAGTCTCAATTCATTAGCAACGAAGTAGGAAAGTCAAGTGAAAAACATGTTTAGCATACATGATCTATAGCGTCACAAACTATGAATATATTTTTCTTTCTAAATCATGATATACTCTGGCATAGACTTATTAGAAATTGGCTGAGAGGTTTGAAGCACTTGTTCTGCTGTTTTAGGATTCATTTTAATTGTCTAGAATTTCAAGTAATTGGGGTAAGGGTTAATATTATTTTTCACTTGACTTATCTAAATAATTATCCCAATTTTCCAGTTCATTTTCTGCATGTCAATATAACCTTCAGCTGTTTCTTTAAAGAGTTATTTGACATAGTGTGAATTAGCTCTGCCTTTTAAAATAGAATGTGCTACATGTGGGTTTTCACAATAGTAAGTGAAGTAAAGCTTTAGGAATTAGGAAGTTAATATAAGTTTGATAAGTGTAATTAGCCAAACTAAGTAACTGACTAATTTCCATTTTATTTTATTACAAATTAATGGTGTTGGCTTTAGCAATTTAGCATCATACATCATGCTTTCTTGCAAATATTTTGTCCCCTTGGTTACTTCTAGAGATCCCTATTCAAATTAAAATATACTGGTAGATGTAACGATCAATGCTTTTATCCATCCATTTAGGTTTTTTTTTTTTTTTTTTTTTTTTTTAAATTTTAAGGCACACATTTTGCATTTGAATGATTCTTTAGAATTTCCAAGTGGTTTCATGTTCAGTAACTGTTCTAATGTTATAATTTACTTTTGTTTTGGTGGAACAGATATTAATAGTGAGTATTTTTCAGTCAGAATTGCTTTCTCATTTCTAAACATAATACTAATTGTGTTAGAGTGTCTACTTTTTCTCAATCTTTATTCTCTCACTGATATAGAATTACATATTCAGTATCTTTGCAATTTAACGTTGGCGTGTCTCTGACTGCAGTTACTGAGTATATTTCCCTGTCTTGTTCATGTTGCATTTGATGATAGAATGTTATACAATGTGACACAAATAGAAACTTTAAATGTGCTTGGGCAGTTTGCTTGGTCTCTTTGTGCGCTTCCACCATCTCTATGAGAAGAACATCTCTTGCTGCAAGTCCTAAGATGAGACATGTAGGGCAGAACCTCACAAGGCTTGGCCTGGAGCCAATTTTATCCCTTCTACTGATCAAGGAACAAGAAAAGAAAATGTTGTTGCTGAGGTGCGATTTGCTATGCACTTTATTATAGCAGAAACCTGACCAATTCCCCAATATAATATTGGGACTTCAATGGCAATGTATATATTATGAGACTTTGCCCTCTTTCCTTAACTGCTTCTTCTAGGTGTAGAAATCTCCCTCCAGGTGAGGCTTAGTACCACAAAAGAAAACAGGAAAGAAATTTCTGTCATTTAGGGATCATGTATTATAAACACTAGCTCCTTGCCTATTCATTGTATAGCACTGTACACGTTCCATCCCCATAGAATCATGAACCTCATACAATGAGAGAAATTTGCAGTATAAAGAATAGATCATAATAAATAAATAAATGAGAAAACTGGGACTTCTGCTTCTGATAAAATGAAGTAAACACACTTGTCCTCTTTTTTACATTAAATACAAATAAAAACCCTGGATATCATATATAAAACGAACATAATGAGACTCTAAAAGGTAGGAAAAGGGAGAAGGGCTAGGGATATTAAGACCAAAGAATGGAATGGTTGTTAATTCCTGTTTGTTTCTGTTGTTTGTTTGTTTGTTTATTTTTCCTTGTATTTTCCAGACTTGGAGCTGAAGAAGCTAACACCGAAAAATACCAATACATGCAGCCAAGGCTCCCCTAAAAGCTTTAGTTTATAGCCAAAGGTTCAAGAAAAGGGTGGCCTATTAAGACAGAAGACTTTGACAAAACAGCTTTACTCTAGCAAAAAATACAGAAAAATAAAAACAAGCAAACAAACAAACAAAAATGTTGTTCTCACCCCCCCTCCCCCAACATAATAGCAAATTTCCAGCAGGAGCTTAGATTTCTAGCATCCTGACGCTGTAATGAACCTTCTCAGTTCTTGCACTGGGATGGTAGGAGAGAAAGCCTAGTAGGAAGCCAGCTTTTCCATCCCGGCCAGGAAATAACAAGGCCACCCTTGTGGTATCAGTGGGATTGCATGAAGAGCTTGGGTTTTCAAACCAACCTGTCATTAAGGAGGTGACCCTTTCTTCACCCCACTGAGAGTGTCAGAAAGACCAGTCAAAGAGTCATAAATTTTACCTCAATTTTACAGCAGTTATGAGGCTACATTCCCCCAAGTATCCTTGGGATTTATTAATGATATACTCCTACACCTCCTGGCCAGAGACAGTGTATCTATCATTGAAGGCCTGATGGGGAACTAGAACTCCCACCTACACGAAGTCGTGACAACAAGCACTCCCTGTTGGGTGTCAACATAGGCTGAGTGGGGACTATGGACTTTCAAACCTCCTCATGGTAATGCGGCAGCCGGTGCCTTTTATTTGTAAGAATGGTATTAGAGAGAAACAGTGAAAACAGAAATTTTAAATAAAGTCCAGAGCCTCATTACCTCATACCTAAAATGTTAAAGTTTTAATAAGTGTATTAGTCTCTTCTCATACTGCTATAAAGATACTACTTAAAACTGAGTAATTTATAAACAAAAGAGGTTTCATTGACTCACAGTTCCACATGGTTGCAGAGGCCTCAGGAAACTTACAATTATGACAAAAGGCAAAGGTGAAGCAAGGCATGTCTTACATTGCTGGAGGAGGGAGTGCATGCATGGGAATCTGCCACTTTTAAAACCATCAGATGTTGTGGGAACTTCCTCAGTATCATTAGAACAGCATGAGGGAACCTCCCCCATGATTCAATCACCTCCCACCAGGTCCCTCCGTCAATACGTGCGGATTACAATTTAAGACGAGATTTTGGTTGGAACACAGAGCCAAACCTTATCAAGAAGCAATCACTTGTCCTAAAAAGAATCATAAAGATCTCAAACTGTTTAGAACAATGCAAGAAAAAAATTCTCAAACTGAATGAAAGAAGACAGTCAATAGTGGCCAACACCAGGATAATAATGATGTCAGCATTATCTGACCAAGATATTTTAAGGCAGCCGTCATAAAAATGCCATGATAACCAATTACAAAAATGTTTGAGATGAGTGAAAAAATAATCTCAGGAAAGAAATAGTTTCAACAAAATGCAATAACTGATAAAAAAAATAAGTAAGTAAAACCTGAGTGTGTAGACCCAATACCAGAATGGAAGAAATAGAGAAAAACAAATAAATAAATAGGTGAATCTGAAAATAGAACAATAGAAATCACATAATCTGAGCAAAAGAGAGAAAATAGAGTTAAAAAAAAATGAACGGAGCCTCAGAGACCATAGAACTATAGCAAAAGTTTTCATATTTGTGGCGTTCTTATACCAGAAGACTATCAAGAGGATACAGCTAAACAAATTATTCAAAAGACTAGTAGATGAAAAGTTTCTGATATGGTTTGACTCTGTGTCACGGCTCAAATCTCATGTCAAATTGTAATCCCTAATGTTGGAGGTGAGGCCTGGTGAAAGATGATTGGATCATGGAAACAGTTTTTCATGGATGGTTTAGCACCATCCCATTCATGCTGTTCTTGTGATAGTGAGTGAGTTATTGTGAAATCTGCTTATTAAAAAAGTGTGCAGCAACTTCCCTTGCTCTCTCTTGCTCCTACTCTGGCCACGTAATGTGCCTGCTTCTCCTTCACCATCCACCACGATTGTAAGTTTCCTGAGGTCTACCCAGAATTTGAGCAGAGGCCGGTGCCATGCTTGCTGTACAACCTGCAGAACTTTGAGCCAAGTAAGTGTCTTTCCTTTATAAATTACCCAGCCTCAGATGTCATTATAGCAATGCAAGAATAAACTATTACAGTTTCCTAGTTTGGCAAAACATTTAAAACTACAGAGTCAGGAAACAGAGCAAACAACAACCAGGATAAACTCAAAAAATTCTACACCAAGACACAGCATAGTCAAACTTCTGAAAACTAAATACAAAGAAAATCACCCTGGGAAACAATGAGGAGAAATGACACCTTAAGGGGAATATAGTTCAAGTGACAGTGGATTTCTCATTAAAACCCATGAAGGACAGAGGAAGCAGCAAAACATTTTTCGAGTGCCAACCAAGAATCCTATGTCAGACAAAAATATCCCTTAAGATGAAGAGACAATCAAGACATTCTCAGAAAAAGTTAAACCAAGAGAAATTTTCCCCAGCAAATCTATGCTAAAAATGGCTAAAAATTTTCTAGACAGAAAGACAATAAAATAAGTAAACTTAGAATATGAGAAAGGAAAAAAAAATATGGCAAATAAATTTATAGGTAAATACAATAGACTTCCTTTCTCTTTTTGAGTTATCTAAATTTGTTTAATTATTGAAACAAAAATAATATTTATTGATGTGATTAGAATATAAGCTAGAGACAATATTTAAAAATATATATATAAATAAGGAGTGTAAACTGACACAAAGAGATTAGGGTTTTTATACTTCCTTTGAACTGGTAAAGTAACAACATCAGTAGACCGTGTTGTTTTGTCTATCTATCTATCTATCTATCTATCTATCTATCTATCTATCTATCTATCTCTCATACCTATAGCAACCACTATAAAAGCTATAGAAAGTTCCAAAGAGAAACTGTACTAGACACTTGTTAAAAATGACAAACAAGGCTTTATTCAAAACTATGGCAATAAAGTAGGGAGACTATCACAATAGGAGAGAGATCAAACTTATCTCTGTTGATACAAAAGGCAGGGGAGTCTTTAAGCACTGAGGCGAGGTAGTGGAAAAGTTCTGGAGGATATTAAGGGGAAATTGGCCAATGTGATTAGGCCACCTGAGTTTGCTAATTGGCACTTACAGAATTTAAGCTCCTAACTTCCCATAGACTGGAAGATGATAGGTATGCTATCTAACTTGATTATTACATTTCAAAAGGATGACTTTCAGGTCCTTGAAAAAGATACTCCTGGATGGCAAAACTGTCACGGAGCTGGGAGATGATTTACATTTGAAATATGCAGAAAAAATACAATTGCAAGTTTTTTAAGTTAATGCTCTGTAAGAAAAGGGATGCCAAGGGTCCATAGTCAGAAAGAAACCTAATTAAATTTTAGACAAGCTGAGAGGAGGATTACGGATGTCCTGGTGAAAAGAATACACTGAAACACACTACACACAAATCAAAATGAAATCCTCAAACATCATTCAAGTTACCCACCACAAGGCAAACAATCCAAACCAAAGAAATTAAAAACAAAGTAGACAAACAGAAGAATGTCAGTACTAAATTGTAACATATCAATAATTAAATTAATTGTAAATTTTCTGAATAGCCAAGACAATTCAAGATAGAGGTTGGCATAATCAATTGAAAAATATTGACCAATGATATGCAGTCTTCAAGAAACTTACTTCAAATATGATATGGGTAGATTGAAAACAAAAAGATGGGGAAAAGTATATTATGTGATCATTTCAAAAGAAAGCAGGGATGGCTACTAATATAAAGTAGACTTCAGAGCAAAGAATGTTACCAGAAAGAGATTTTATATAATAATTTTAAAATGGTTAACACAGCAAAAAGGCACATCAATTCCACATATATATGAAACAAGCAACAGAACAACAAATTGTTTGAAGAAAACTCATGATAGAGCTAAAAGGAGAAAAAGACAAATCAACTTATAATAAATGAGTTATCTCACTCAAAAACTCATACAACAAGTGAGAAAAGCAAGGAAATAGAAGTGCCCAACAACACCATCAACCAACAGGATCTTACTGATATTTATAGAACACTCCACCCAACAAGAATAGAGTACTCACTTTTAAGTTCCTATGGAATATACACTAAGATAGACCATATCCTGAACAGGAAACAAATTCAACAAATATTTTAAAAATTAAAAGTATGCAGATTATGCTATCTGACTACAGTAGAAACTACAGTAGAAATCAGTAACAGAAAGATAAAAAGAAAATCTTCAAAGTTTTAGCAACTAAATACTGCTTTTCTGTATACACCATGGTTCAAAGAGAAAGTCTCAAGAGAAATAAAGACCACATTGCGCAGAAGGAAAATGAAAATGCAACATATCAAAGTCGCTAGGGTAAGCTAAAGCACTAGGACAATTCATAACACTAAATGTTTATGTTAGAAAAGAAAAAAAGTCTAAAGTCAATCATCTAAGCTCTGACATCAAGACTTTTAAAAAAGAACAAAGTAACCCAAATAATTAAGCACAAAAATGTGAAGATTAAAGATAAAAACAGAGATTTGATATAGAAAAAATAGATACAATCAGTAAGAAAAGCAAAACTGGCAGAAAGAGAGAGAGGGAAGTGGAGAAATACAAAATACCAATACACCAATATCAGGAATAAAACCAGTCTTCAAAAGGATAACAAGGGACTGCTAAAGAGACATCTGTACACATAGATTTGACAACTAAGATAAAATGAAGCAATTTCTTGAAAAAAAAATTACTACAAATTATTCAACAAGAAATAAATAATTTAAATAGCAGTATAACTACTAACGCAGTTGAGATAACTTAACTCATCAGAAGGAAACCGCTATACCTCAGTTATTTAACTAGAGAATACTACCAATGATTTAAAAAATTAACATCAGCTCTACACAATCCTTCCAGAATGTGAAAATAGAGAAAACATTGTCCAATTTATTTTAGGAAACTGGTTTACACTGATACTAAAACCAGATAAATACAGTATAATCAAAGAAAATTGCAGACCAATACTCATTATGAATATAAATATAATAATCCTTAACAAAATATTAGTAAATATAGGCTGGGCGTGGTGGCTCACACCTGTAATCCCAGTACTTTGGGAGGCCGAGGCTGGTGGATCACGAGGTCAGGAGATCGAGATCATCCTGGCTAACACGGTGAAACTCCGTCTCTACTAAAAATACAAAAAATTTAGCCGGGGCACCGTCGCCCCTGTAGTTTCAGCTACTCGGGAGGCTGAGGCAGGAGAATGGCGTGAACCCGGGAGGCGGAGCTTGCAGTGAGCCGAGATCGCGCCACTGCACTCCAGTCTGGGAGACACAGTGAGACTCCGTCTCAAAAAAAAAAAAAAAAAGAAAGAAAGAAACAAAATATTAGTAAATAAAGTTCAGCTATATACAAAAGGGGTGATATATCATGACCATGTAATGTTTATTCCGTGGACACAGCCTGGTTTAATATTCAAAAATCATTCAGTGTGATTTACCATATTAACAGTAATGTTTGAAAAAGTAACATCATATCAACCTGTGGGGCGAGGAAGAACTCGGGACAGTTACTCAACATTCATGCATGATAAAAACTCTTAGGAAAATAGAAATAGAGGTAAACTTTCTCAACTTGAAAAAGAGCATTCTTAAAAAATAAAATAAAAACTACTAGCATGATATTTTCTCCCTTACGATCAGAAATAAGACAAAGAACACATGCCCTCACAGCTCTTACTCAACTTTGTTCTGGGAATTCTAGGTTGTGCAATAAGCTAAGCAAAAGAAATAAAGATATACAGAGCAGAAAGGAATAAATAAGACTGCCTCTATATACATATAACGCAAGTGGCTACAAAGAAAATCCCAAGAAATCTTAACTAAACAAAACAACCTCCTAGAAATAATGAGTCCCAATAACAAGGTCACTATGTAACAAGATCGACATAGAGATACTGATTTTGTGTCTATATACTAGCAATGAATGTATTTACACAATAATTTTAAAAAAATTTATCATTTATAATTACTCAGAAAACATGCTTAGGTATTTCTAATACTAACAAAAGGTAAATCTAAGAAAACAAATTGGACTTTTTTGCTAAAGTCTACAAAATAGTGTTAGAAGTAGTGAAATAAAATCTAAATATAAAGAGGGACATACGTGCTATATATTTGGGTTGGAAGATGGAACATAGTAACGATGCCGAGCTTCCCAAATTAATCCCCAGGTTTAACATAATTTCTGTCAAGCAATGAATGTTAAACATTAAATATGAATATATAGTATAAAGATATTATACAATTATGTGTAATAAATATAAATATATATTACATAACATGTATACATTTATATATTATAACATATGTTTTAAAATAGATCTTTTGTTATACCAAGTAAAGTTTATATAATTGTCACCAGGTTTCATCTCTCTAGATTTTGTTAATGTCTAGGTTTTGTTAATGTCTAATTACTTGCTAATTTTCAGTTACATTACCCATTTGTTATTTTAATTATATTTAATTAAATTAATTATGGGGATATGAAGACAGGTCTTTCTTCTAATTGCAGGTTGATAAAATGAATATGCACAGTCATAATTAAATCTCTATTTTTAAAGAATACAGAAAGATGTGAGATTAATCAGAATTTTCTTTGTTTATTTCACAAATGATATTGTTTATTTCACAAATGATATTAAAATACATTAAAAATTAATAGAGGTCCCAATATATTTTCTGTTTGTACTATCTCATTTTCAGGTTTTCATCCATTGTTTTAGGGTATTCACTCTATCTCTTAAATTGCAAGATATTTGAGAAAATTTAATAGTTTTTTGTTAAACAAATATCTGATGAGTATTTCTGTCCTCAAACCTAAATTTCCTGACTTTAATAATCAGAGTGAGAGATTATGACTTTAATATTCACACAAACCGTTTCCACTAACAGCAATTCATTACTCAGAATATGTGAATTTCTCTGTTTTGATTCCATCATTAACATAAAATATGTTGCTTGTTATTACAATGATAATTAAAATCACTCAATGCATTAACACAAACATATTAACTGTTAAATAAATAATAATTTATGTTATAATTAATGTAATTATAATTGTTAACTACTTTTCCTCCACATTGTTCTAAAGGAACAAGGTCATAAATATAAATATAAATAACAACGAAGCATATCATGATTATTCCTAAAACATTTATTAAATGGCTAATTGTTAATTGTTTTTTTTTTCCTCTTTCAATTTCCTTTTGGCATTTATTTCATTTTCTCTTTTGAAGTTCCCCCTTCAGACTTTTCCCTTCTTTTGCTATTTTTAAAAGCGTATTGCTATTTGGATGTTTCTCTTCGCTAAACCTCAGGTTGAAATTTCATCCCCAATGTTGGAAATGAGTGCCTAATGAGAGGTGTTCGGATCAGGGAGGGGATCTCCATGAATAGATTAATGCCCTCCTTGGGGTAAAGGGTAAGTGAGTACTCAATCATTAGTTCCAATGAGAGCTGATTGTTAAGAAGAACCTGGTATCTCCTCTCCTTCTCTCTTGCTGCTTCTCTCATTATGTGATCTCTGCGTACGCCAGCCCTGCTTCACCTTCTGCCATGAGTGAACACAGCCTGAAGCCCTCCCCGAGGAAGGCTTCATAGCTGATGCCATGTTTCTTTTATAGCCTGCAGAACTGAGCCAAATAAACCTCTATTATTTCTAAATTACCCAGCCTCGGGTATTTCCTTACAGCAACATTAAATGGACCAAGACATATATTTTCCTTAAAGTATGTTTACTACCTTTTTTATTTTCTGTACCATCCTCTGAATTGCTCATTTAAACAAACAGAGATAGAAAATATACTACTAATAAAATAATTAGCTTAAAAGTAAATCTAAATATGTAGTAATTTAATATAAGTTCATGTTCATTGTTGTTGACTTCAAAATAATAATTGTGCATTTTCCATTTTCTGTCTCTTATAATCCAAGGTAAATTTTGCTTCTTGAATCTATCACATTATTTTTTCTGCATGTAGGAAATGAGTAGAAAATGAATAGAATGCTTCTTTCTTTTTTTTTTAATAAGTGGAAAATATTTTTAAATTTTAACTTGGAAAAATTTACTCAGAAGTATTAGAATGTAAGAAATAAAAGCATCCATGTGTTGTTCAATTATATATGTATACTTATACATATATAGATATATATTTCATTTGTATATATTCAACTATATGTTTTTGAATTTTACATTCATAAGCATATATTCATAAACATATACAGTTTGTAAATATGAAAAATATTAAAATAAAATTTAAAACCTTTGCTTGTTTAACATAAATCCAAACATTTTAGTGTAAAATAGCAAACAAACAAGAATTTATTGTATTTTCTCTATTAGACTTCATTAGAGTAAAAGTTTACAAAACAAATAAACTCAGGAAAATATATGCTCAATAAACTCCCGAAAAGTAGAAACCAGATGGAATGAGTGGTGATAGATGACACAGGTGAAGAAAATGTCATAAGGTGCTTTAAGTAGCTGTCTCACCTTACAAAACTTTCTTTGAGAAAACAGCTCAGGTTAGAAAGTGATAACATCAGGAATTATGGAAGACATGCAGCTAAAATAAAGTGCATTAATAGGCACCTCCAAATGAAACAAATGAAACAGTGAAACACACACACACACACACTCACACACTATGGCATACTCACAAAGTAGACCATTATTCCCTCCCACTACTTTAGTGCTGCTGGGAAAAAAAAAAAAAAAATCAGAGTTTTTGTTGTTATTGTTGTTTGTTTGTTTTTCCCAAAGTAATTAAACAATCTGTCTTGGTAGCCTGGGAAACACTAAGGAAAATTTGAAAGTTGATATACTAAAGCAAAATCTTCTACTTCCTGCAATTGTTTGATTCAAGAGCATGATGGTTGGTACTTTCTATGTCTCTCCTAAAATGAAATCTGGCAATAGATCTGCTGTACTGTGAAGTTATATACACACTTTCTTGTTGTCACACCAGATATTTGAGAAATTAAAGAAAGAGAACAAGGCATAAAAAATGAAAAAAAATCTAATGAAAATGGATAATTCAAGGGATAAATACATAAAAATAAAATAAAAAACAACAGCAAAATATTAACATTCAAATAAAGAGTCCCAGAAATATTCGAGAAGCTATTACATCCATAATATGAATCTGCTGAGTGTGGACTAAGAGAGAGAGAAGATAAGAAGGAGAGGAAGGGTTAAAAACTGACTGTTGGGACTATTCTCAGTACCTGGCTGACAAGGTCATTTGTAACCCAAACCTCAGTGTCATGCAATATACCCAGGTAACAAACTAACATATTTATATCCTTATGTCTAATATAAAAGTTGAAAATAATAAAATCCAAAATATATAAACACAAATTACATATGTGGGTCACAATTCTGCACAATAGAAAACTATGTACCAAGATTCCTGTCCCAGTACGCTTTAATTCCCTACTTATAATTTCCAGGAAACCAAAGGTGTAAATGTACTGGCTTTTTTAGACACCCAGAGATGTGAGCATGTTCCCATATAGCCCTGCCAATTGCATCCTGACCCACAGCACCCCCTGCTATTTCAGTTCTAAACAAAGATTTATGTCAAAATTTAAAAATATGTATAATCATCTGTAAAAATGGTCTCAACTCCCAACTTTGAAGGTGACAATATTATACTTTTGATTTATTTCCCTTTTTTGATGCTAAATTTTTCAAATTTGATTGATTGATTGATTGATTTTTAGACAGGATCTTACTCTGTCGCCCAGGTGGGAGTGCAGTGACACCATCACAGCTCACTGCAGCCTCAATCTCCCTGGTTTCAGGTGATCCTCCCACCTCAGCCTCCTGAGTAGCTGAGACTACAGGTGTGTGCCACCATGCCCAGCTAACTTTTGTATTTTTTTCTAAAGACTGGGTTTCACCATGTTGCCTAGGCTGGTCTCAAACTCCTGGGCTCAAACATCTGCCTGCCTTGGCCTACTAAAGTTCTAGAATTATAAGCATGAACCACTGCACCCAGCAATTTTTATTTTTATTTGTCAAATAATATAATTGGTTATATGTATAAGACACAATGAGATGTTTCAATATGTATCTACTTTGTGGAATGATTAAATCAAGCTAATTAGTATATTTGTCACCTCACATACATATGGGTTTTTGTGGTAAGAATATTTAAAACTTAATCTTTAAGCAATTTTGAAATATACCATCCATTTTTAATTATTGTCAGCATTCTGTGCAAAAGATCACTATAACTGAAATCATAAGACATTGCCTTACTTTGTGGATAAAAATCAAGGTCAAAAAATATGTTTACATATACAAACACACACACACACCTACACATATTCATACTTGTATATTTATAATACAATCAGCATGAATTTAATGCAGATTCCAATCAGAAATGACTTAAACATTCTTATAATGTGTTACGCTGCCACAATTATAAAAATAGTATTTGCTCTCTCTCAAGTAATACAAAAATCTTGCATTCATATGTTAGACTGCCTACTATCCTCCTTTGCCCAAGAGGTACATGATACAAGCAAGCCAATTGTAGAACAGTATCCCTCTAGATGCAGTAATAGCTGCAAACATTTATGAATTTGACACAAGCCAAATTTGGCTAGATAGCAGTCTTTTATGGCAATTTTTCCAGTTGAAAGACACACTCTTTTCCCTTGAATTGCGAGTTATGAGGATGAGTACATAGGGATGACTATACTTAAGTATAATTCATGAAGAACTAGAGAAAACAAGGCAAATAATCCATAAACAGAAAAGGGAAATAGAGAGTTTGAAAAAAAACAAATTCAGATTCTAATCGTATCATTCAACACAGATGACGCTGGAACCTGCTTTAGGTATGTTTGTTTGTTTATAATTTATTCCAGAGACTAGAACTGAGTCATAGCGCTGCTTCAAGGTACATGGTGAAGTCTAAAGTAGGCAGGGATGCTACTGGGTGTATATTTTGGAGGAGCAGAAGCAGCTCCTCATCTAGAGTAAGTGCAGCATCACAGACTCTGGGTTAATCCATCAGTTGCGGTCAGTGTTGATAAAGTCTGGGGAAATCCTCAGTGTTGAAAGCTGCAAGTGTCTGCAGTGATGAGGGCCATTATGATCCTCTTTTTTTGTTTTTCCTACACAGGAAAAGGCTACACTGAGGGGATCCATCCTGGTGCCAAGCTGTACTCAACCAGGGGAATAAAGTTTCACAGGTAAAAAGTTTCTTAAATTTTTCTATGAGGGCATCTTTAGTTTTAGTTTTTATGCCACGCAAACTTCCTGCATTGTTTTCCTTTTTGTGTGTGGGAGGGCTGTGAGCATTGGGAATTCCTAGTCTGAACATTCCTTATATTATTCCTTAAGAAGTTTCCTATAGATAGTATATAGTTAACGGTTTTGTTAAATGTGCATATATGTGATTATTGATATAACTTGACTTCTACCATTTTGATATTTATTTGTGGTTTGGTATTCTATTATTTGTTCCCTAAGTTGCATTTCTTTCCTTCTTTTGTATCTTTTGTATATATCTTAAATCTTCTCTCTTGGGGGAGCACACTTTCAACATAATTTTTATAACGGTGGTTTAGGGAGATATAAACATCTCTAAGATTTTACAATCTTTTAGTTTTAATATTTTCTGACTGCTAACAAAACGTGGAAGGGTTTCAATCATTACATTCCCTTGCCCCATTTCATATGTTATAATCACACAATACACTAATATTCTTTGAAAACTACTAATAATATGCAATATATTGTGTGATTATAACATATGTAATGAAGCAAATGTTTCCTATCTGCCCTTTGTAATTGATAGTTTTAAACAATCGGACTTCAATTTTACTGTTTTTTCTTTATCTTTATTATGCTCTTGAGCCTATCCTTTATATATTTAATTCAAACATTTTTTATTTCTAAAATTTCCATTATTTTTATTGTCTCATTTTCTCTACTGAGAACTTACATCTTTTCATTTATTTCAACTATAGTTACTATAACCTCATGGAGAATAGTTATAATATCTACTTTAATGTCTTAATCTTATAAACCTAAACCCAATATCTTGGTCATTTTGGATTGGCATCTGTTGTTTTTCTTTTTTTTTTTATTTTTGAGGATTAATGTCATTTCCCTCAGTGTTTGGATATTGACTAATTTGGCTTTTACCATCAAAGTTTTGAATATTAAGTTGTAGATTTGGCTACAAACTTAAAGACTATAGACTATTAAAATACTCTAAAGCAGAGGTCAGCAAACTTTTTACGTACAGAACTGGATAGTAAATCTTTAAGACTTTCCACATCCTATGGTCCTGTTGTGACAAACTGACTCTGCCATTTTAGTGCAAAGACAGCCACAAATGATCTATTAATGAATATATGTGCTGTATACACTAATATTTCATTTACATAAAAACTGGCAGTAAGATGGACTTCGCCCACGAGCTTTAGTTTGCCAAGACTTTGCTCTTAATAATGTTGATCTATTTGTTTTAGTAGATATTTACCCTAGGTTGGTCAAGACTACAAATTCTGTCTTGGCTCTGTGATCTGTATTCCCAACATCAGTACAGTTGTCAAATGGATTTTTGCTCTGCTTTCTTTGGGTCTCCTTTATGTACTGCTTTAGCTATTAGTCTGAATCTTGGGTGGTCGCTTAATCTCAGCCCAGCCTTTACATATTTCTTTGTGTCTTCTCAACACATGCTCACTAGGTTGGCAATTTTTGTATCAGTTTAAACTGAAATTCAGTTTCCTACAAATTTGCTGTTCTACCTTTGGTCTGCCATGTTTATATGGAGCACAGAGGTAACACCTGAACTTGTACAGTTTCATATACTCATGAGAAGTAGGATATTTCAACCTCCAGCTTTCTTCTCTCTAGGATTTCCTCTATACTTTCTGGCTGAAGATTTTTCCTGGTTTTGTTCTTTTTTTTTTTTTTTTTTTTTTTTT
>NW_012107308.1:1070844-1088199 GCF_000951045.1 Mandrillus leucophaeus
TAAAATATTTTTTGAGATGCACACACATTCACACACACACACGCATATATATATATACACATACATACACACCCATATGTATGAACATTTGGAATTCAAGGATAACGCAATGTCAAAGAGATGTACTGAAGTAGATTTTGAAATTCTAAAATGTATTTCCCAAGTGGACTAATATTCTGATGTAATGTGCCATATTTATAAATTACAGAAAAAATGATATCATCATTTTTACCTATATGTACATAAAAAAATGCTATATTTCAAAACACAAATGTAACTTTAAAACTCTTCAAAACTCTTGCAGTAGGCTGAAATGTCCTTGATCATGTAATTGCTATATACCATAAAACTACATTAAATATCATATTTAATGATCAAACATTTTACTTAAGATCAAGAAGATAGATGCTTGCTATTAATTATAATAGATACTAGTTTTTAATTATAATATACTGTCAGTAGCACAAAAATCAAGCAGGCATGTATCACATTTCAATTTTAGCCTTCATATACGGCCAAAATTTTCTATTAACTTTAATTTGGCTTTAGCCTTTAGAAAACAAATTTGTCAAACCTATATTTCAACATCACTTATGAATCCCCTGCACAGTTGTAAGAATGTACCTATTATTCTATTTTCATGAAAATTCTGAAATTAGTATTTATGCCTTGAAACCCAAGTTGTAGATGGAAAATCAGAAATAAATTGGTTATTTTGAAGGCCTTTGAAATGACTCCCAACATTGACTTCCTTGTATTCACTTGGGCTACAACTAGTCACTTGCTTCTAAAAAGTAATATATGGCAGAAGCAATGACTGTCTGCTCCAAAATTCGGTTCTAAAGCCGGAGATGTCCATCTTGCTCACACTCTTTCTTGCCCTCCTACCAGCTCTGACTCAACCAGCTGCCATGTTGTGAACTTCCCTAAGGAAAGAAACACATGGCCAGAAACTGAGGGTTACCTTCAGCCAGTAGCAAGCAAGGTGCTATGTTCTGAGTGTTTGTGACTCCCCGAGTACCTATGTTGAATTTTCATCACCAAGGTTATTGTATCAAAAGACACAGGTCTTTGGGAGATGATAGGGTCATAAGGTCTCTGCCTTTCTAAATGGGATTACTGCCCTTACAAAAGAAGTTCCAGAGAGCGGTCTTGCCTCTTTTACCATGTGAGGACCCAATGAGAAGGTGCCACTTATGAATGAGAGAGTGGGCGCTCACCAGACACTGAATCTGCTGGCACATTGATCACAGACTTCCCAGAATCTAGAACTAAAAGAAAGAAATTTCTGTTGTTTGTCAGCCACCCAGTTTATGGCAGTTTGTCATATCAGTCCCAAAGGACTAAGACACAAGCAATCAAAACCCAGGAAATGAAAACAATCTGTGAGGAAGAGACTCTAACCAATAAGAGTGGGTGTGGAAGTGATTCTTCCCCAGTTGAACGTCCAGGTAACTACAACCTAGGAGACACCTTGATTGCAGCCTGTGAAATACTCTGAAGCAAAGAACCCAGATAAGCAATGCCTTTGCTATAAAACTGAGATGACTTGGCTATAAAACTGAGATTATAAATGTTGTTTAAAGGCACTAATTTTTGACATAATTTGTTATGCAGCAATAGACGACTGTGACACTTCTCTCTTTCAGAGCAGAGTATAATGGAACAAGACATCCTGTGTCCTGCTAACACTGTGAGGTGTGAATTGACTCTTGGTCATTATTTTATGGGTAAAAATTGAACATGAAATCCCTTTAGGCAGAACCCTGGCTTACATTATATTTTCTGTGTGTTTTAATTAAAATATTGTTACGACTGTATTGAAACTGTGAAAGACGGTAGTTATAGTGATATACAATACTGTTTTAGAAGTTTTCTTTTTTATTTTTTTCTAGCAAATTGTCAACATTTTCCAATCACTTAAGGTTGTATAGAGGTTTTTTTCAAAGCTGTGTTTTATGGACCCACCATGTTCTGTACTTATGTGTCACGTATTTATAAAAACTAAATTCATTTAATATTTAAAATATTAATATATAGACATGTTAAATATTTTGCATTAATAAATAATGTGAGAAAAAAGCAAATAGACAAAACCTCATATCCTTTTAATGACACTAATACATATTTTAGGTAGCAGCAAGATATGAAAATAGACTGAGCAGCATGATGATTTAATGAGCACTGGGAATATGTGAAAAGATTACAAGTAAACTAATGAAGTGAAAATGATATGAGTCTGCCTATTTTGCTTATTCTATGTAATATTTTATATGGCAAATAAGAGAAAGATTTATTACTTTGTGAAACTTTTGACAAAGATATAACAAAAAAGAGAAAGGGGATTTTGAAGAGTTTAGATTCATTTTTAACACATCATTAAATAAACTGGCAAAAATATGTAGGAACATCTGTACTGATGGTACAAAAGCCAAAATGAGAACACAGGATTCGTTCCAAAGTGCAAATTAGGAATCAAGGTATATTTCCTGGAAAAGGGCTAGGTCATAAGAAAATGCTCACATCTTTCTAAACAGTTTTACAGAGTATCAAATATATGAAACTATGGTTTTATGAATATGAACCTTTCAGTTATTTTTAAATGAATATTGTAAACTACTGAGTTTTCCAAATCCATTAGTTTATTCAAATCGAGTGATGTGCACAATATCTAGGACACAAAGTATTGTCTTTTTCAAAAATGATTAAGAAATTCAATTTGTCAAATAGTTCTCAAATATAAGATGATAGAATGCAAATTATGTTTTTCTTAAATAAAATCAATAAGCTTAATATGAAAATATTTGATATCAATGTTAATATATATTGATATATTTTTGACTTTAAAATAACAGTGATAAAATTAGGCTTAAGAGTTAGACATTGAAAAATAATGATTTATATTTTCTGATGGTATTTTAGATATAAAATGAAGATTTCTATATCTCTAGATAGCATTTTTATATAATTTTGTATATGTTTGTACAATAATTAACATATTCAAGATTATGTAAAATTCAGGAAGTAGGAAAATGAAATATACAGATATGCATTCTCACTAACTCATTCTTCTGACTTTACCTAGATGTAAAAACTATTTTGAATTTAATATTTACTATTTCATTGTTTTTTGGGGAAGAACATTTCCATACATTTATGTTTTCATGAAAACTATTATTTATACTTGTTTTTGAATGTTAAAGAAATGATACGACATTTTCTTTTATTCTCAACATCATATTTTCAAGATTCATTTTGTTGGTAAGAGTAGTTTTGTTCCATTCATTTTTATTACATTTTTGTTATATTTTATATGTATAATATAATTTTTGATTTTCTTATTAATGTATCTACAGAATGTTTTCAATTTTTGTATTATAAATAATGTTGTTATGAATAGCCTTCTGCCCTGCCTGTCACCTGATGTATATATGTGTGCATGTGTGTATGTACGTATATATAACATATATAATACATATATATGTATCACTACGTAACTAAGATTGAAATTGCGTGGTCATAGGTTGTATACATGATCCGTTTTATCAAACAAGTTCAAATTATTTCCCAAGGTGGTTGTACCAATTACACTTGCATTAGTTGTGCTTGAGGATGCTATTTTTCCACCTCTTTACCTGTACTTTGGTTGAGGCCTATCTAGAGGTTGTAAAAAATGTCATCTCATTGTAGCTCAATTTCCATTTACCAGATTATTAAGAAAGTATAGCATATCTTCATAGATTTATTTGTCATTTGAATTTCCTCTTCTATGAAGTGCTTGTTTATATCTATTGCCCTTTGTGTAGCTTATCTTTAGCACACATTTCAAAACAATCATAAAATCTTATCAAAACAATTTGTCGCCCCCTTAAAGCTGAACACTTTTAAATTGAGAAAAGCTATAACCTTGAAAAATTGTTTTCTCAAAATATTTTTCTTTTAGCTTAACTAAAAATAAGTTTATTCACATAATGAGGTGAGATTTCAAGGCAAAAAACATAGCATTTCTCACTTACATTTTTTGAGGAATAATATTTTATATATTGCGTCACAAAAACAAAATATAACATATGAAAACATTTTAAAAATTATAAAGTTATAGTAAAATGTAAGTCTCGCTATTGTTAATTTATCAAACTTGAACTTATACATGATTGCCTGTGGACAGTTGTGCCTTGAAAGCAAAATGTACACTATTGTATTGCCAGCAGAAGTCTCACAATTAGGAAGCATCTATTAAATCCATTTCCAAGTCAGTTCTTGCAGTACTGGCAGTTTACTTCCACAGTGGTAGAAGTGTCTTATACTGCAGGCAGCATTTGGTTGCCTTGAAAAGAATTGTACCCTGGAGTCAGCATCTGTTTCAGGGGCTTGGTGCAAAACTTCGAGTATAACCCTAGATAGAATATTAAATCAAAATAGTTCTGAGATTCCTACTATTGAGAAACATCATTATAACATACACTAAGTAAGCATTTACAATGCCGTCATAAAGTCTCATGGGTAAATGTCTAGAAAACAATCCTTATTGCAGCAATGTTTACCCAGGATTTTGTCTCTTTTGGATGTGATTTGCAGCCCCAAATACACTTTAAATCAGTGATTTAGTCTCTAGAAGAACCCAGGTAATAAATGAGTTAGGTCATTAGTGAGATGGGTTATCAGTGATTCACACCTCATGTGTATAGCGTGCTTTGGAGAACTCCTAATTGCAATGCTGGGAATCTTGCCCTCCAAACACAACTATGCAAGATCATTGTGATTCAGAGTACTGACCTGCTTTGGCATAAGGTATATTCGTGTAGTACAAATCATCTATATTTACAAAATATATCAATTCTCCTCTCAAAACTACCTCTCTCACATTTCCTCAATAATAAATGTATCATTGTGAAGCCACTTTCTTCTTGGGAGGCATAGCTATTTAATGTGACGTTAGGAATTTACCCTCAAGACAGCTACATTGAGAATATGATGAGAGAAAAAATATTCAGCTTTTTCAATGCAGAAAGCCTTATTTGAAAGACACCTTGCATCCATGGAACACAGGGAACACTGCCCTGTAGGTGGTTTTATATAATTGTAAAAAAGAAATTTGAGACTCGGAGATATGAACAGATGATAAGGATGGTGTCATTATTGCTTGGAAAGAAGTTATTTCCTAATTTCTTTTTCCCACTCACCTGATAAACAATATAGTATGTTTTTTCTTTCTCTGATCGTAGGTGCATTTCAGTTGCCCACAAGGGTCCTGCAAGAAAAAATAAGAATAAAAAAGGAAAAAAGGAAACAAGGAAAAAGAAAATAAAATTAATAAAAGTCGAAATTTTAAAGGTAAATAAAAAAAAACAACCCTAAAAATAAAAAATCAAAACAACAATTCAAAAAAAACTAAAAGGCCTTTTGAAAGGAAAAGGGAAAAATTTTTCATGTCATTTTTAATGCTATCAAAAATTAGATTAATTATAAACTATTTTAGTTGTAGCTAAAAACTAGCTATACTGTGCCAAAGAATAGGGGATTTAAATTGCTGTTGTCACTTGTATTATCCATCAAATTGAGAAAGAATAACAGAGAGGAAAACATTATATTTGCTTGGGAATTTAACTGTAAATTGAGAATTTCTATGGCAAAAAGATTGACCCTGGGGAGAAATTGGTAATGGTTACACAATTTCTTTTAGGTGGTGATGAAAATGTTCAAAAGCTGATTATGTGATGGTTGTAGAATTCTGTGAATGTACTAAAACCCACAAAATTTTGCACTTTAAAAGAACAAAATTGAACGGTATGTAAGTTATCTTTTTCTCTTTCCAACAGTGGAAACAATAGTGGCACCAACTTATGAAAAAAAAAAAAACCGGCCGGGCACAGTGACTCATGCCTGTAATCCCAATTTAGGAGGCCGAGGCAGGCAGATCACGAGGTCAGGAGATTGGGACCACCATCCTGACTAACATGCTAACTTGTGTGTGGTGGCGGGCACCTGTAGTCCCAACTACTTGGGAGCCTGAGGCAGGAGAATGGGCGTGAACCCAGGAGGCAGAGCTTGCAGTGAGCTGAGATCACCTCACTGCACTCCAGCCTAGGCGACAGAGCGAGACTCTGTCTCAAAAAAAAAACCCAGCAACTTCTCTTTAACATAATAATTTCTTTCTTGATATTATACAATCTGGAGAAAAAGAAATACTGTCATAAAAGTTAATAATATCTAGTAAAAAATACAGCCTCATGAGAAGAAATATTATTTGCAAATATTAGAATACTTTTACATAAATGCATGCTTTAACCCTTTAAATGATACGAAATGCTTAGATCATAATGATTTAAAAATATTTCTAAATAAATAATCACTTTCTTATCAAAATGCCATTGATATTTCTATAAGAAAATCATTCAAATCTCAAGTGCTAAATTAATTGCCCAAAGACAAAACACTTTCACATAACAGAATATAGAATAAAAAGAAGGGAAATTACTGCTATAATTAATGTCTTATTAAGGCCATTAATATGAATTATTATATTTTTCTGAAAAAGCAAGCAGTGTGGTAAATTTTGGAATAAAATAGAATTAAACAGCTTTAATTGATTTATAAACTTTCCCTCACATATGCATTAATATAAAATGACTTCAAATATTATACAATCTCCCATTTTACCTTGAGGGATATTTTCAAAAAAGTAAATTTTTGTCAAATTAAATGTATTACATTTAGAGTTGTAGATTATATCATGAAGGACCTATTTATAATATCTGAAATATATGTTTGGATATATAACATCAAATCAACATTTATTTGGGGTATTGTTCTAAAAATCACAAAACATATAATATATAATTTTTTAAGTAAATAATTTCTATGTAATATATCATTATAAAAGGAATTATAAATAAAGGCAGTATATTATAATTCTGTATGAAAAAAAGTGTACTTTAGGACAAAGAAAAACTGAATCTGACTGAGTCTTATCATGCACGTCCGTGTGAAGAGACCACCAAACAGGTTTTGTGTGTGCAATAAAGCTTTTCAATCACCTGGGTCCAGGCGAGCTGAGTCCGAAAAGAGAGTCAGCGAAGGGAGATGAGGGTGCGGCCATTTTATAGGACCTGGGTAGGTAAAGGAAAATTACAGTCAAAGGGGGTTTGTTCTCTGGCGAGCAGGAGTGGGGAACACAAGGTGCTCAGTGGGGGAGATTTTTGAGCCAGGATGAGCCAGGAAAAGGACTTTCACAAGGTAATATCATCACTTAAGGCAAGGACCGGCCATTTTCACTTCTTTTGTGGTGGAATGTCATCAGTTAAGGCAGGACATTTGCACTTCTTTTGTGATCCTTCAGTTACTTCAGGCCATCTGGGCGTATACATGCAAGTCACAGGGGCTCAGAGGCCTGACAAGTCTTACATACATTTCTAATCTACTCTATTGTTGAGGGGCCTATTCATTCTGAAAGAATCAGCTTGCCCATATATGCCTCTGTACATTGATCACACTATACTCCCGGTGAAGGGTATTCATCCACCCTATATCCATCTGTCAAGTTTCTACTTAAGACTGAATCAATATTCTTCAAAAACTCAAGTGCTCTTGGCTGGCTTATGCAATAAAAAAATACCACTAATATTCTAGCTAATACTGAAGGGTGGCGTGATGAATTCACACAGTCACTGAGAGCAGGGAAACCAGGAAAATGGTTTAATGTTTCACTGAAGCTCCACCTCAAGGATGTGACATTACTAGAAGATTACATACATGATCAGAGATGCAAGATCAAGAATGATGGGAAAAATAATGAAGGAAGGTGGTCTTTAATGAGCAGAAGTTCTGAATGAATGGGGCTAAAATGTGTAAGTGATCTAAAAATAGCATGTCAAAGTGCAACAGATGTCCTTCTATTGGCCACAGATAACAATTGAAATATTTGTATTATAAGACTACTCTCATTTCTTTCAAATGATTTTCCTACTACATTCAGCCTATCTTCTGTTTTATTCAATTTTCTCATATTGCTTTCCACATTTTCTGGAGATACCAACGCTTCTAAGACATGATCTTAAGCCATTGATGAATTATATATGTACACATATACATTTTTTTTACAACTTCTAGGTTGGCTTACTCATTTAATATTTCTACCTTGCCTATTTTAAAAGATGCATCATCATAACTTTGATTCATTTGCCATTATCTTTTGAGTTTACCTGTAAGAAGGCAGGATATACCTGTGGTGCTAGAAATAGTCAATCAGTCTCCAGAAGTGGGTATGAAGACATGAAAGATCATGCACACTTGCCAAGACCAGCTCGGTCAGGGAGACCCTAACCCAATGGCACTAGAGGAATTAAAGACACACACACAGAAATACAGAGGTGTGAAGTGGGGAATCAGGGGTCTCACAGCCTTCAGAGCTGAGAGCCCCAAACAGGGATTTACCCACATATTTATTAACAGCAAACCAGTCATTAGCATTGTTTCTGTAGATATTAAATTAACTAAAAGTATCCCTCATGGGAAATGAAGGGATGGGCTCAATTAATTGCAGCAGGAACACGCCCTTAAGACACAGATCGTTCATGCTAATTGTTTGTGATTTAAGAATGCCTTTAAGCGGTTTTCCTGCCCTGGGCGGGCCAGGTGTTCCTTGCCCTCATTCCTGTAAACCCACAACCTTCCAGCTTGGGCGTTAGGGCCATTATGGACATATCACAGTGCTGCAGAGATTTTATTTATGACCAGTTTTGGGGCCAGTTTATGGCCATATTTGGGGGGGCTTGCTCCCAACACACACTAAATGACCAGTTTAGTCAGTGATACAATTGCCTGTCTAAGTATAGAGACAGAATCTCAGAAAATAATTATTAGGTTCTTCAAGTCTCCATCATTGCTCCTACAAATATTGTCATTTGGAAATTAATTCTTTAGAAAGGCTTGTGACCAGATCAACTATCATTAAATACAACATTAATTCCTCATAAGATATAAAGAGATACCAAAAATGAGATTTTTAAAAAATTAACTATTTTTAAAATGTAAAGTTATTATGACTAAACTAACTCACTTGTTAGAATAAGTTTATATGATCATAATTAAAAGTCTAGTGTTTTAACCTAAATGCCAATAAAATAAATAAGTTAATATTTATGTGTGTGGATATACAGATGGAATTTGAAAAAAAAAGTAATGTAAAATGTTAAAAATGTCAGAATTATAACTAGATATTTAGTCAGTTGTTAGAACAGTTGACAACTGACTAATAAAATATGCTGTTTATTTAATTTGGATATCTTATCACTGTAAAACATATTGCAAAGTTGGAACATATCATAAATTGGGTTACTTTTCTAAACAATCTCCCATTCCTCTCTGGGTAGTAACCACCAAATTTATGGCATTGGCATTTAGATTCAAATAGTAATGTAGTGAGAATAGTTTCTTTTTATCTTATTCTTTGGTGTGCTAGCCTCTTATGAGGAATTTAAGATTATGTTTTTGTTTCTAGACACAGCCTGATTTATCCTTTAAAAATAAGCACAATTTCTTATTTTGACAGGAAGTAAGCACATGCTTTATCAAAGCCAAGAATCCTGTCACACTCTTTTCCACAAATTTGTGTTGGTACACAGATAATATGGATCATTAATATATGTCAAATAGAGATTGCCTTTTAATTATTGATACTAAAAGATTTATTTTTAAGAGCAATTTCAATGTTAAGGATCACCAAACACAAAAACCACTAGATGAGTTAAAGATAAATTTCTCCCCAAGCTGATGATTCATATATCTCGTCACAAAATAAGGCATTTATTTTTAAATGCAGTAGACATGGTTTCGTGATTAAGGTTAATGACACAGCTTATTGCTATTCAGATCTCACTGAGGCAATTTCAGGAGCAAGGTGCTAGTGAGAAGCAGCTACCGGTATTTAATAGAGCACCACAACGAAACATTACAAACTACAGTGTGCTGCTCATATAGGACTTCTGATTTGCCTTAAAGGAGCCAGGGGCTTCAGCCTTTTACATGGCATAAACATACATAATCTCAGAGGGAAAAAAAAAAAAAAACTGAAAAAATAACAGCCTGAACAAATGAGAAAATACATGATGAAAAAAGCAGCTGGATCTCACTTTCTTTTCTACTCAAAAGCAAATTTGAACCTCTGGAAAATATCTTAAGAAATCATTGCAATGATGCATGTCTAATGGATAGGAAACATAGAGTATAGCTATTGCAAAAAGCAATTGACCTTTGAGGCAAAATGAGAAAACCTGCTATTGTGTTGACAAAAAGGATTTGGATCTACAACTGCCTACATGCTGGTATATAATAAAGGGTTTTTACATGGAAATTTGCTCAGGCTTAAATTTTCTTACCATATTCTATGCAAGGTTGAAAATAGAAATCAAATTCTAGTCAAGAAGTTACATGTAAAAACAATTCTGTCCGCAATATACTTAGTCTCCAAGAGATTACGCTGTGTCAAAATAGTGGGCAGAGCAGACTTCACTAGTTTCAGAAAAATAAATGTCTCCATTCTATTGTCTTTTTCACTTGTCACATACAGGGTGACTATAGCTACGGCAAAGAGAAGAGAGATATGCTTCTCACACTGCTATAAAACTTAGTTGAAATTGGTAGAGGCATTGGGATCCACATTCACTTTTCAAGTGGCCAGAAACGCAGCTCTGGCTGAGAGTGAGGTGACGTGACTCAGTTTTGTGAGGTCCCAGACTCTAGGGGTCTGTGTCTATTAAAATCTTTCTGCTTAAAATTTTTTAATGATATGCATTACTCTTTAACATAGCAAAACTTACCAAGACCCCCAACATAAGACCTTTACCTATCTTGCAGCCTCAATACTTTCATTACTCCCTGCTCTTCAGCTATATAGGATATTTGATGCATTGCAAATAGATTACGTTGTGGTTCAAGTTCTTTAATTTCCCCAAAACAGTCTGCAAACTTTTGAGTGACCAAAGTTATCAAAATAACATGTACGTATTAAAATCTCACCTTAAACATCAAGCCCTCATTTTGTGAACTCCAGAAAGACATTGTTAATTGCACTTTATACACACTTTTATAGCACACTGTATTCTCCTATTCATTACATCAAAATTCTTGTAATTTTATTTACTCTGTTTTCCCTGTTTTACAAGGCTTCATGAGGGCAGGGGAAAACATCTATTTTGGTTACTACTGTATACCCCTATCACACTGCACAATACTGGATTTAATTGAATTTGATCGTTCCATGAGGTAGTAAGCTAGTGTTACAGACACACAAGCTGTTCTTTATCTTTCAGTGCCCGGCGTGTCTGAGTCTCTACCTAAGTTCCTCTTCAATTTTCAGTTTCCTTGGTCAGTCCACCTAAATTTTCTGAATTATTCTCCGTATCTTTATTTCCTTAGCTATATAACAACTCTGTGGTGGACGAGAGGTTGGGATGCAGAGGGCAGAGAATACAGTTTTCAAAGTTATATCTTTCTATGATTTATGGAAATATGTATGCTGAAAGAAAATTAATAAATGACAGTAAGATTTTCAGGTAATCCGTAAAAACATATCTACCCTACAATGTAATTATACTGGTAAGGACACCCACTTTGAAATTTTAAAATTTATTTGCCAAGTGGACTAATCTATATCATATAAATCTTGTCATAATTTATAGAAATTTATCTCACCAAAGAGTACACTTTATGTTTCAAAGACTAAAATACTTCTGAAATTTTGGAAACCAACTCTGTAAGACTGAGTCATATAAAATGCCAAACAACAGTGGATTGACAAGACAGAAGGCTATTCCTGTCACATAAAGTAAGTTTTGAGGTAACCAATTTAGCTTCACAAGAATTCTAAGCTTTTTAGGCCAGGTGTGGCGGCTCATGCCTATAATCTCAGCACTTTGGGAGGTTGAGATGGGAGGATTGCTTGATCACAGGCGTTCGAGACTAGCCTGGGCAACATGGTCAAACCTTGTCTCTACTAAAAATACAAAAATTAGCTGGGTGTGTTAGAACACGCCTGTAATCTCAGCTTCTCCGGAGGCTGAGGCATAAGAATCACTTGAACCTGGGAGACAGAGGTTGCAGCAAGCAGAGATGGCACCACTGCACTCCAGCCTTCCAGCTGGGTGGCGGAGTAAGGCTCTGTCTTAAAAAAACACAGAAAATTTGAAGCTCTTTAAAACTGTATGCATTATGTTTTCCCTTCATTCTAAGCATGCAGTTTTTACCTCATGATTAAAGATAGCTAATCCAGCTTCAATCATCACAACTGCTGTCATTGTTAATACTGAATGCCAACTAGATTGAATTGAAGAATGCAAAGTATTGATCCTGGGTGTGTCAGTGAGGGTGTTGCCAAAGGAAATTAATGTTTGACTTAGTAGCCTGAGAAAGGCAGACCCACCCTTAATCTGTGTGGGCACCATCTAATCAGCTGCCAGCATGGCTAGAATATAAAGCAGGAAGAAAAACATGAAAAAACTAGAATGGCCTAGTGTCCCAGCCTATATCTTATTCCCGTGTTGGATGTTTCCTGCCCTCTAACAGGGGACTCCAAGTTCTTCAGTTTTGGGACTTGGACTGGCTCTCCTTGCTCCTCAAGAACTGATAGGATATACAGATATATATAAAAATAACTGATTGGAGATATATATATATATCACCACAGACACTTAACATCAGCCACGAAAGCAACCTGTAGGAAGACTGCACCCTACAAGGCCATAGGGGCGGAGCTGTTGAAGACCACGGGAACCCATCTACTGCATCAGTATGACTTGGGTGTGAGACACGGGGTCAAAGGAGATAATTTTGAAATGTTAAGATTGGACTGCCTGATGGATTTCACACTTGCATGCACCCTGTAGTCCCTTTGTTTTGTCTAATTTCTCCCATTGGGAGCGGCTGCATTTACCCAATATGTGGACCTCCATTGTATCTCGGAAGTAACTAGCTTGCTTTTGACTTTACAGGCTCATAGGCAGAAGTGACTTGCCTTGTCTCAGATGAGACTTGGGGCTGTGGACTTTTGAGTTAATGCCAAAATGAGTTAAGACTTTGGGGGACTGTTGGGAAGGCATGATTCGTTTTGAAATGTGAGGGCATGAGATTTGGCAGGGGTCTGGGGTGGAATGATATGGTTTGGCTCTGTCCCCACCCAAATATCATCTTGAATTCCCACATGTTGTGGGAGGGACCTGGTGGGAGGTAATTGAATCATCGGGGGACAGGACTTTGCAGTGATGTTCTCATGACAGTGAATAAGTGCCACAAGATCTGTTGGTTTTAAAAAGGGGACTTTCCCTGCACAAGCTCTCTTTTTTTGTCTGCCACCATGTGAGATGTGCCTTTCACCTTCCATCATGGTTGTGAGGCCTCCCCAGCCACGTGGAACTGTAAGTCCATTAAACCTCTTTGTTTTGTAAATTTCCCAGTCTTGGGTAGGTTTTTAACAGCAGCATAAAAATGGACTAATACCACTGCCATAACCATTTCCTTCCAGCAAGAAAATTAAAGAACATAGTGGAAAAAATGGTACATGCTAGCCAGCTGCTAAGATTCCCCAAACTGCCACTTTCACATATATACCATTGGCAAGAAGTTATTCGCACAGGAAGCAAGAGAGGATAGAAAGCAAGAAAGAGTGGGCTATTACTATCTATTCTGGGCAGACAAATGGAAAACAATTATAGGAGGGGATGGAGTGGGAGTGGGGTACTAGCAGAATTTGCCATTGCAGCTAATTTCAAAGTTAAAACTCATAGTAAAAGTCTGAGTAATTAAAAAGCAAGATTGGCATTATATTTCATTTAATAGGGTACATTAAAATTTACTTGGTACACAATATACCAAATTTTCCTACTAAATAATTTGAAGAAAATGAAGCAGGAAGACACTTCATAGTAAATATAAAAATACTAAATGCAATATTGTGTTCCCGTTCATTATTAACATTTAGGAGGAAATTATAAGTATAAAAGTGTCATAACTAACATAATCTATGTATATTAGTAAAATAAATGAGAATATTACATGTAAAAAATGTTACCATATGTTAACCCCGTCTCTATTAAAAAGTACAAAGAATTAGCTGGGCGTAGTAGTGGGCGCCTGTAGCCCCAGCTACTCGGGAGGCTGAGGCAGTAGAATGACGTCAACCGGGGAGGCGGAGCTTGCAGTGAGCCGAGATCTCGCCACTGCACTCCAGCCTGGGGCAACAGAGGGAGACTCCGTCTCAAAAAAAAAAAAAAAAAAAAAAAAAAAAAAAAAGTTACTATATGTTAAGTTTAAGCTCTGTAAGTTTTGTTTGTTTGTTATTGCTATTAGCTATTGAATTTATTCCCTTCTATTGATATCTACACTAGGTTAGTACAGAATTCAGGCAAAAAAAAGTGAATGTAAACATGATTTATATTATGATAGTTATATTTAAGTTTATCTTACTTATCTTCTAGCTACATTTACCAAAATCATATTTATATCACTACATTATATTTATGTGAATTACCTAGAAAGTAAATTCCATGAAAGCAGGAATGTTGGTTTGTTCAACACTATCTACATAGTGCTTAGAAGAGTGCCTACCACAAAGATGTGCTTATTAAATATTTGTTGAAAGAGCAAATATGTGGAATAATAGTTTTGAAAATTTAATTATAAAACAGATCTGTAATATCAATGTATCAATTGTAATATCAATATATACCACATTCTCCTGATACTACTTCTCTGCCCATAATGTCATTTCTGCTCTTTATTTTTAATTAACTCCCTGAAAATATTTTTATTGTTGCTATTTATTGTTTTAAAAATCTTTCAAAGAAGAAGTATCACATTGATATTTTATGTACACATTCATACAAGTCAGGCTAAGATTTTTTTTTCTTTTTTGTCAATTGTTGGTATTACTCTGTTATTCAAATGCATTGAAATTTCAATTTACCTGACTGTGATTTTGTTTATTTAATCATTAAAGCTGTGTTTAGATGAAAATATTCAACCTAAAATATCTGATTTTTGAGTTTTGTTCCATTTTAACAAGCAAATTGCATTATGTTGCAATTATTCTGATCACAGTTGTTTATATTTATGTTCTATATGATTCTTAGGGCTTTATATGCAATATCCCTTTGTTTTTCCCAATAATCCCATTATACAATGTTACCAAAGAGTAAATAAAAGCTAAGGGAGCTTTATTAATTTCCTTAATATCACATCAGTATGAAATTGTTGAGTCAGAATATGAGTCAAGATTTAATACCAGAAAGTATGCCCACTTCTGGTCTTTCTACCTTTGCAGTCTCATTTAATTATATAGTTGTTGCTATGGTATGAATCTATGTCTCCCCAGCATTCATATGTTAAAACCTATCACCAGTGTGATGATGTTATGAGGGGAGACCTTTGAGAGTTGATGGGATCAGCAGGGCAGAGCCCTCATGAATGGGATTAGTGACCTTATAAAAGAGAACTGAGAGAGACTTCACATCCCTTCATCATGTGAGGGCACATCAAGAAGGTCCATCTGTGATCCATAAAGCAGGCCCTTGACAGATATCAAATATGTGAGCACCTTAATTTTGGACTTCTCAACCTTCAGAATTGTAAGAAAAATAAAATTCTGTTGTACATAAGCTGCCTAGTCTACAATATTTTTCTTATTGCAGACTAAATGGTCTAAGACAGCTGTTAAAATAATCAATGATTTTTTTTTTCATTTTCCAGAAGAATTTCACTTCTCCATAGAAGCTAAATGATCACACAGCTACATCCAAATGAATTGACTGAAGAAATCACCAGGAAGCGCTTTGACTCTGACTATGAGGAAGCCTCTTTTCCTATCTTCCTATTTATCTCTCTTTTAAGAGATTAACTTCAGAAGGCTCTTCTTTGTATAAAGCATATTATCACTTGCTTATATTTTCTTAAGATTCTTCAATATGTTCATTGAAGGGTCTGGAGTAATTTATCCTCTTCTCCAGGAAATCATACAAATTTAAATTATTTTTGAAAGACATTGTCTGCACATATAAGCTTAGAAGAAAAATAAGTGCAATAAATGCCTAGCATAATAGCATTATTTATATACATTTGTGTGTGTGTACATGTGTACACCCATGACATTTTACTATTAGAGATCCATTGCACACCTAGCACAGTATGTCATATATGATCTGTAATAACATGCATATGCTAACATCCCTGCTTTCCATATAAGTAAATCACCTCCATGTCAACATCTATTCTTTCTGAATTGTCACATAGAAGTCCTAAACCCCACATTTCTCATCCTAGCACATCTGGATTTCATTGGTTCATTTCTAAAAGTATTTTCGAGTAAAAGATATATTCCAACTCTGATAATTTTACACATTAGCAATAATTGGCATGTATTAACTTCAGTCATATACACAAAATATCTTACTCTCTTATTTTCACAACCATACTTTCAGAAAATAAAACATCATTTGCTGAAACCAC
The DNA here is from genome assembly GCF_000951045.1 of Mandrillus leucophaeus. NCBI lineage: Eukaryota > Metazoa > Chordata > Mammalia > Primates > Cercopithecidae > Mandrillus > Mandrillus leucophaeus. The sequence continues at coordinate 1,087,339 of NW_012107308.1, forward strand.
ATTGAACAGGAGTATATTTGAAGAAATTCAAAATAATCATAGTTTGATGATATTACAAACTTCGTTTGAAGGTTTATGATGAAAATACAGAATTGCCCAGCTTGTTATTTTATTCTGAAGCATATCCAGAAAATTTCTGATGATGGAAGAGGAGTAGCAGAATGAAGTAGGTATTTTACAACATCATTATATTAAAAACAAAAAATAGTCTTGCTGTTAAAAACTGGTTATTCTTTCCAGGACTTACAAAGTTTTTCCTCTACTCTTATAACTATATATCTAAATTATTGTCTGTATAGCTTGGTGTGCCCTTATAAAGCTCACAATAAAAATCAGATTGTGGCAAATTTGTTCCTTCTTTTGTACAATTGAAGAGTGTGAAGTAATTTGGATATTTGATATGCTTCTTAGGACTTCTTATATTATTAATTCTAATTCTTTGTTGCATTGCAGTAATCCTAAGGCCAAAATATTTTTACAAACTTTATTTAAGCAAGCTTACATACTCTTTCTTATATCCCCTTTTGACTCAATAGAATTGTAACTATAGAGATATCAGAAAAAAATGGTCTTCTAAAACCCGACTTCAAAAAAACAAAATCATAAAAAAGTTAATAGGTTTAATGACCTATCATGTGTAATTACATGTAATTATATATATATGTGTGTATATATATACATATGTGTGTGTATATATATATATATACACCTTTTTTTTTTTTGAGAGAGAGGTTCCCTCTGTCACCCAGACTGGAGTGCAGTGGCATGATCTCAATTCACTGCAATCTCTGCCTACTGGGTTCAACCGATTGTCATGCCTCGGCCTCCCAAGTAGCTGGGACTACAGATAAGCACCACCAT
>NW_012107308.1:1088249-1101377 GCF_000951045.1 Mandrillus leucophaeus
ATCAAATATGTGAGCACCTTAATTTTGGACTTCTCAACCTTCAGAATTGTAAGAAAAATAAAATTCTGTTGTACATAAGCTGCCTAGTCTACAATATTTTTCTTATTGCAGACTAAATGGTCTAAGACAGCTGTTAAAATAATCAATGATTTTTTTTTTCATTTTCCAGAAGAATTTCACTTCTCCATAGAAGCTAAATGATCACACAGCTACATCCAAATGAATTGACTGAAGAAATCACCAGGAAGCGCTTTGACTCTGACTATGAGGAAGCCTCTTTTCCTATCTTCCTATTTATCTCTCTTTTAAGAGATTAACTTCAGAAGGCTCTTCTTTGTATAAAGCATATTATCACTTGCTTATATTTTCTTAAGATTCTTCAATATGTTCATTGAAGGGTCTGGAGTAATTTATCCTCTTCTCCAGGAAATCATACAAATTTAAATTATTTTTGAAAGACATTGTCTGCACATATAAGCTTAGAAGAAAAATAAGTGCAATAAATGCCTAGCATAATAGCATTATTTATATACATTTGTGTGTGTGTACATGTGTACACCCATGACATTTTACTATTAGAGATCCATTGCACACCTAGCACAGTATGTCATATATGATCTGTAATAACATGCATATGCTAACATCCCTGCTTTCCATATAAGTAAATCACCTCCATGTCAACATCTATTCTTTCTGAATTGTCACATAGAAGTCCTAAACCCCACATTTCTCATCCTAGCACATCTGGATTTCATTGGTTCATTTCTAAAAGTATTTTCGAGTAAAAGATATATTCCAACTCTGATAATTTTACACATTAGCAATAATTGGCATGTATTAACTTCAGTCATATACACAAAATATCTTACTCTCTTATTTTCACAACCATACTTTCAGAAAATAAAACATCATTTGCTGAAACCACATTGAACAGGAGTATATTTGAAGAAATTCAAAATAATCATAGTTTGATGATATTACAAACTTCGTTTGAAGGTTTATGATGAAAATACAGAATTGCCCAGCTTGTTATTTTATTCTGAAGCATATCCAGAAAATTTCTGATGATGGAAGAGGAGTAGCAGAATGAAGTAGGTATTTTACAACATCATTATATTAAAAACAAAAAATAGTCTTGCTGTTAAAAACTGGTTATTCTTTCCAGGACTTACAAAGTTTTTCCTCTACTCTTATAACTATATATCTAAATTATTGTCTGTATAGCTTGGTGTGCCCTTATAAAGCTCACAATAAAAATCAGATTGTGGCAAATTTGTTCCTTCTTTTGTACAATTGAAGAGTGTGAAGTAATTTGGATATTTGATATGCTTCTTAGGACTTCTTATATTATTAATTCTAATTCTTTGTTGCATTGCAGTAATCCTAAGGCCAAAATATTTTTACAAACTTTATTTAAGCAAGCTTACATACTCTTTCTTATATCCCCTTTTGACTCAATAGAATTGTAACTATAGAGATATCAGAAAAAAATGGTCTTCTAAAACCCGACTTCAAAAAAACAAAATCATAAAAAAGTTAATAGGTTTAATGACCTATCATGTGTAATTACATGTAATTATATATATATGTGTGTATATATATACATATGTGTGTGTATATATATATATATACACCTTTTTTTTTTTTGAGAGAGAGGTTCCCTCTGTCACCCAGACTGGAGTGCAGTGGCATGATCTCAATTCACTGCAATCTCTGCCTACTGGGTTCAACCGATTGTCATGCCTCGGCCTCCCAAGTAGCTGGGACTACAGATAAGCACCACCATACCCAGCAAATTTTTGTATTTTCATAGAGACAGGCTTTTTCCATGTTGGCCAGACTTGTCTCAAACTCCTGGCCTTAAGCAATCCACCTGCCTGGGCCGCCCAAAGTGCTGGGATCACAGACCTGAGCCACTGCGCCTGGTCAATTTTATAATATTTTTAAAAGGACATAATAAACAAATTTAACAGAAAGGTGACCAATTAAGAGATGATATGTTCACTGTTTGTGACTACAAAGTATTAATATAAATTTTCAATTAAAGTGAATTAAACATTTATTTTGATATTACTATGTGCCAAAATTGAGCTTTGAATTTAGGAGAGGAATCTAAATAACACTTTTATTTTCCTAATGTTTATTTCTTGTAAGAGAAATTTATTAAAGTATGCTTAAAAATATTGAATATTCCTTCAAAAGGTGGGATCTTATTCCTCTTTCCTTGACTGTGAGGTGGACTAAGTGACTTATACCTAACAAGCAGAATACGGTGGAAGTGATGGTGTTTTACCTCTGAGACTATGACATAACAGACATTGTGGTTTGCTCCTTGCCCTCTCTTTTTTATCTCACACTGGGAGATGCCATCTGCCATTTTTCAAGCACAATAAAACAGGCTAGTGGAACAATACACATGGAGAGTAGCTGAAGCATTTTGCCAATGGCTATGTGAGGGAGACATCTAAGAGGTGAATATCAAACTCCAATTCAACCTTCAGGTGGTGGAAGTCCAAACTGACATTTTGACTGCAAACTAAAAGAATTTGAGCTGAAACTACTTAGCTAGGCTACTTCTATATTGTGACCCACAGAAACTGTGAAATACTAAGTGTTTATTCTTTCAAACTTCTAAATTTTGACCTATTTTTGACACAGCAATAGATAAAACTAACACAGACAAAAGTAGTATTGAAGACATAATGATTAACACTGTGGAAAGAAAGACAAGGAGGAAGGGATCCTCATGTAATTGATGTATGAACAGTTGGGAAGGAAGATGAAACATTAACTAGGTGATAGGAGAGAAAGTCATGTTATTTACAGAGTATTTCTAAAATATAATATCACATCCTTTTTATGATCAGGTATTGTGGACCCTGGTAGAGTTAAGTGGAAAACAAATTTGAAAGTCAGTTTGCTAATGGGTCTTCAAACATCTTTCCATATTTTAGACAGCAAGAGAAAGCTGTATCAGTGATGCTTTCATTTGGATATAGTGGTTTGACCCCTCCAAATCTCATGTTGAAATTTGACTTTCAATTTTGAAAGTGGTGCTTCATGGGAGGTGATTGGGTTATTGGGGCTACTTGTTCCTGAATAGAGTAAGGCCCTCCCTGGCATGAAGGCCAGTGAGTGAGTTCTCAATCTATGAGTTCCCAGGAGAGGTGGTTGTTAAAAAGAGTCTGGTACCTCCCGCTCCCATCTCTCTTAATTGCTCTCTCTTACCATAGGTTTTCTGCCCACCCTGGCTCCCCTTCCCCTTTTGCCATAAGTAGAATCAGTTTGAGGCCCTCAATAGATGCAGATACCTGCACCATACTTCTTGTACCACCTGCAGAACCATGAGCCAAATAAACCTCTTTTCCTTATAAATTATTTGACTTCAGGCATTCTTTTAGAGCAATACAAACTCAGACAAGAGATTATTATGATTATGATAGCAAGTAAAAGATGCTAATTTATAGAGCTTTACATTCCAAGATGTGACTAGGATGCAAATACATTAAAAAATTCATAGGAGTCCAGAGATAGGAAATGGATATCTCACTGTAAATGGGAATTATTAGCCAAAAAAGCATGGATTATAAAGAGGAAAAAAAAAAAGATAATTTCTATAGCTGCAGTCTCAAAGGTTAATCCTAATTCCTTTAAAAAGAGACACTAAAATTTGCTTATTTTTTAAAATTACTTATGCACGCCTACATGTATTAAACTTTGCATAATCTTTGTTCTAAGTAGGGGTCCATTCCTTATTATAAAACTATTTCCCTTTTTCATAATTGTTCAAGTTAGATAATCCCTTTAAATATTATTCTCTCTAGATAATCAGAATGGACAGTATTTGTGTGCTAAAATAAGTATCCTGGTATTTAGATGAATATGCTTGAGTAAAAAACACTCTACAGAATTGAGCGCTGAATATTTTGTTATTCAAAAACAAAATTGAGGAAAAAAAAGCAATAGGGCAGTGCATACATAGTCAAATGAATTTTAATTAATATTTTTTTTCCTTTTTCTCGGCCTACCTGTTACAAAAATCTTATGTGTACTGATTTTAACTTTATCATATAAAAATGTGAAATAAAAGGGCATGACTATTTACTATTAGGTTAATGCAAAAGTAATGGGAAAAACTACAATTACTTTTGTACCAACCTAATATTAATTCTCATTATTCTAAGCTAAAAATCGTGTTCCTTAAAGTTGTATTTTGTTAGAATTTGAATGTTACATGCATGTATGTTTGTGTGGGTGTGTCTGGTGATGGTGTACCCATGTTTTACCCAGGGACTGTTCTCTACTTTGTTTCTAATTCTGAAGACTTCCTAATTCTAAACACTTCTACAAGAAGTCTTAATTATTTATCTGAAATAATTTTTGAACACCTGTTATATGCCAATCCCTGAGGATAAAAAGGTAAATTAAAAATGATGAAGTTTTGTTGCATTCATAAAACATACAGTCTACTGTGGCAGTCACACCAAAAACATTATACAAAAAAATAATCAGAAGAAAAATAAAATAACTGCCATGAAGGGAAAAAAGGGCTTAATTTGATCTACCTTTAATAACATTGTTATAAAAAGCATCTCAAAGAAGAAGAGACTTGAGTAGAGATTTGGAGGATGAGAATGAGATAGCATTGAGTATGATGCAGGAGGGTGGAAGCTGAGAGCATCCCAGGCATGAAAACCGCTCATAGCAAAGATCATGGGGAGAGTGCAGTATGTTGACAGAATGGGAAGAAAGCCAGTATGGTTGGATTATACTAATAAGAGGGCATGCTGACTTGAAATGAAGCCAGAAGGAATGAGATTGGTGAGATGGTAAGTAATGAAGATCTTAGTCTGTGTGTAATGGAAAGTTATGGAAGCAGGTAGTATAGGAATTATAGAGTACTATGTAGTTTATATTTTAGGTTTTATAAAGCTAAATGACTAAAAAAGTGATAGATAATGTGGACAAGAAGGTATACAGATTTAGATGTGTCCAAGTGACGGATAGTGGCTGCTTGAACAATATAGTTTCAGTGTTGATGGAGAGAAGCCAATTAATTCAAGGGTTTGTTTGTTTGTTTGTTTTAGACAGAGTCTCACTCTGTCACCCAGGCTGGAGTGCAATGGCACAATCTCGGCTCACTGCAACCTAGCCTCTTAGGTTTAAGTGATTCTTCTGCCTCAGCCTCCCGAGTAGCTGGGGTAACGGGTGGGCACCACCATGCCTTGTAGAGGTGGAATTTCATCGTGTTAGCCAGGGTGGTCTCAATCTCCTGACCTCATGATCCACCCGCCTTGGCCTCCCAAAGTGCTGGAATTCAAGAGATGTTTTTAAATAGTATTGGCAAGTATTGATGATTTTGTAAATTAAGGGAGAGAAATAATGAAGGCTGACTTTCCTACAGTTTTGCTTATATCTTCTGAATATATATGGTTATCAATGTTAAATTAGTTACAAAAGTATAAATATTTAATATTTCTCAGTAAGTGTATGGGAGTTGGTAGAAAAAAATGATAATGGTAATTCCTGAAGTTTAAAATGTTGTCAAAATATTGTCACTTCCAATCCTAGGATTTTGCATACAACTCTGTGCTGAGTATTATGTACATACAAAAATAACTTTCTATTTTAGACTCTTCTCTTTTTTGATTTTTGAGCAATTTAACTAAATTAGTAAAATAACTTTGAATTCATGTATTCTCTACCTTAGTTGAGAATCTTGAGAAAGTTTTTCTATTACTCAATGCAGCATCAATGTAACTTCAGCATTATTGCCACAAAACTCCCTGGACACTTGAGGCAGAAAGGAAAAAAGGAAGGAATGAAGAAAGGGAAAGAAACAAAATACTAAAATTAAAGGTTTTTTTTTTTTGGTCGTGCTCTCAAATAAATTAATTATCCATTTATAGTCAACATACAGCGTGATGAAATGCTTATCCGTGAACTTTCACTGTGTGACACTATTTGGTATGGTTTGGCTCTATGTCCCCACCCAAATCTCATCTTGAATTGTAGCTCCCATAATTCCCTCGTGTTGTGAGAGGGACCTGGTGGGAGATAATTGAATCATGGGGAAAATTTCCATCATAGTGTTCTCATGGTACCGAATAAGTCTCATGAGATCTGATGGTTTTATCAGGGGAAACCTTTTATGCTTGGTTTCCATTCTCTCTTGTCTGCCACCATGTAAGACATGCCTTTTACCTCTGCCATGAGTATGAGGCCTCCCTACCCATGTGAAAATGTAAGTCCATTAAACCTTTTTTTTTTTTAATCTATAAATTACCTAGTCTTGGGTATGTCTTTATCATTGCATGAAAATGGACTAATATAGTAAATTGGTCCTGGTTGAGTGGGGCACTGCTATAAAGATACCCAAAAATGTGGAAGCGACTTTGGAACTTGGTAACAGGCAGAGGCTGGAACAGTTTGGAGGACTCAGAAGATAGGAAAATGTGGGAAAGTTTGGAACTTCCTACACACTTGTTGAATGGCTTTGACCAAAATGTTGATAATAATATGGACAATAAAATCCAGGTTGAAGTGGTCCCACATGGAGATGTGAAACTTGTTGGGAACTGGTAAAGAGTAAAGGTGACTCTTGCTATGTTTTAGTAAAGATTGCAATGGGAAAGGTTTGGATTAATCTTATTTAAAATTGATGCTACAATAAAGTGTTCCTCTTCTTCCCAAAAAAAAAAGACTGGCGACATTTTGCCCCTACCATAGAGATTTGTGGAACTTCAAACTTGAGAGAAATGCTTTAGGGCATCTGGCAGAAGAAATTTCTAAGCAGTAAAGCATTCAAAAGATGACTTGAGTGCTGTTAAAAGCAGTTTTAAAAGGGAAACAAAGCATAAAAATTAGGAAAGTTTGCAGACTGACAATGCAATAGAAAAGAAAAACCCATTTTCTGAGGAGAAATTCAAGCCTGCTGCAGAAATTTGCATAAGTAATGAGGAGCTAAATGTTAATTGCCAAGACAATGGGGAAAATGTCTCCAAGGTATGTCAGAGACATTTGAGACAGCCCTACTCATCACAGGCCCAGAGGCCAAGGAGAAAAAAATAGTTTCATGGGCTGGACCAGGGGCCCCCTGCTTTATGCAGCCTAGGGACCTGGTGCTCGGTGTCCCAGCTGCTCTAGCCATGGCTAAAAGGGGCCAAGGTACAGTTAAGGCCGTGGCTTCCAAGCGTGCAAGCCCAAGCCTTGGCAGCTTCCACATGGTGTTGGGACTGCAGGTTCACAAAAGTCAACAACTGGAGTTTCAGAACCTCCGCCTAGATTTCAGAGGATATATGGAAGGACCTGGATATCCAGAGCCCTCATAGAGAAGCTCTGCTAGGGCAGTGTGGAAGAGGAATATGGGGTCAGAACCCCCACACAGAGGTGCTTCGTGCACTTGGAAAAGCCACAGGTACTCAATGCCAGCCCAAGTAAGCAGCCAGGAGGGAGGCTAAACTCTGCAAAGCTATAGGGGCAAAGCTTCCTAAGGTGGTGGGAACCCACCTCTTGCATCAGCATGACCTGAATGTGAGACATGGAGTTAAAGGAGATTATTTCAGAGCTTTAAGATTTAATTACTGACTCATTGGATTTCAGACTTGCATGGAACTTATAGCATCTTCATTTTAGTTAATTTCTCCCATTTGGAAAAGGGTGTATTTATTCAATGTCTGTATCTCCATTGTATCTAGGAAGTAACTAACTTGTTTTTTATTTTACGGGCTCATAGGCAGAAGAGACTTGCCTTGTCTCAGATGAAAATTTGGACTGTAGACATTTGAGTTAATGCTGAAATGAGTTAAGACTTTGGGGGACTGTTGGGAAGGCGTGATCAGTTTTGAAATGTGAGAACGTGAGATTTGGTAGGGGTCAGGGGCAGAATGATATGGTTTGGCTCTACATCCCCACCCAAATCTCATCTTAAATTGTAGCTCCCATAATTCTGATGTGTTATGGGAGGAACCTGGTAGGAGATAATTGAATCATGGGGGTGACTTCCCCCTTACTGTTCTCATAGTAGTGAACAAATCTCATGAGATCTGATGGTTTTATAAGAGGAAATCCCTTTTTCTTGGTTCTCATTCTCTGTTGTCTGCTGCCATGTTAAACATGACTTTCACCTTCCACCATGAGTGTGAAGCCTCCCTAGCCGCATGAAACTGTGAGTCCGTTAAACCTTTTTCTTTATAAATTACCTAGTTTTGGAGAAGTCTTTATCAGCAGTGTGAAGACGGACTAATACAACTGTTGAAAAACCTCTATCTGGTACAAGAGCCATCATTGACAATTGAAGCACTTTATAATAGTTGATATGAAACAGGGTGATAAGAAGCCACTCTATTTCTTAATAGCCATTCTGATTCAAGTCCATTTTTCTGATTAATATGTTTTCTTGGCACCCAGCAAGACCCAGGTGTTGCTAATGAATTTGTGCAAAGTTCTCACCTTTTTGTACTCCTCAATATGACCATGAATTTAGCAAAAGTCATCAGATGTCCAATGTATGCAGTAAGATGCAGAATTTGTAGAGGAACAGCTGGCAATATGTGTTGTTTTCTTCATGAAATTTCACTGAACTGTGCTAGGCTTTATGCAATACATTTTAATTGTCTATTTTTGCAAATATTCTGGCTTACTGTAGTCTCTACTGTAAATTGTTTATGTTGTTTACATGCTTAATTTGCTATATTATTTACATATGTAACTTGTTAATTGATTGCTAGATATATATTTAGAAGTTATCAAATAATATTTTATTAAAAAATATTTATCTCATAATTCTAGTAAAAAAGTAATAAAAATAACAAAAAATTGGTAAGTTAGTTATAATAGATGATAAAGTCTACATATTCCGTGAACCAGGTACGCCACGTTTTCTGTTTTTTGTTTGGGAGGAGGATGGTTGCTTGCTTCTCACCTATGTTTTCTGGTCCAGGTTATTCACTGTTTGTGTCTAATATTACACGTTTTTACCTTGATCTCCTTGATCTTTTCTGGTTTTGAGCCACTTTGAATTTATTCTTGTTCTTTTTACCTGTCTTTTCTAGTTAAAATAGTCTTTCTACGCATCTCTCTTTAACTGGTTAAATTATGCTTTTACTTAAGACCATAAATTTATTATGTATTTTCTCAGGGAAATCTTTCTTAAGAAATGCTCAAATTATGGCAGGAAAAAGTGTCCTCCATAGTGCCTATCACAACTGAATGTTTGTATTTCTTTATATGAACCCGATATGGTTTGGCTGTGTCACCACACAAATCTCAACTTGAATTGTATATCCCAGAATTCTCACGTGTTGTGGAAGGGACCCAGGGGAGGGTAATTCAATCATGGGAGACAGTCTTTCTTTCCTGTGCTATTCTCGTAATAGTGACTAAGTCTCACAAGATCTGATGGGTTTATCAGGGATTTCCGCTTTTGCTTCTTCCTCATATTCTGTTGCTGCTGCCATGTAAGAAGTGCCCTTCACCTCCAGCCATGATTGTGAGGCCTCCCAAGCCATGTAGAACTGTAAGTCCAATTAAACCTCCTTTTCTGGGTATGTCTTTATCAGCAGCATGAAAACAAACTAATACAGAACCTTTAGTTTGTTTGTTTGTTTGTTTAAGGTCTGCTATGGTTTGAATGTTTGTTCCCTCCAAAACTAATTTTGAAATTTAATTGTCATTGAAACAATATTAAGAGCCAAAACTCATAAGAGAAGAACATGGCATCAGGCTCTACCCTCATGGATAGAATTGGTACAATTATATACGGGCAAGTTTGGTCTTCTCTTGGTCTCTCTCACTCTTCTATCTTCTGCCCTAGGCTAGTGCAGCAAGAAGACCCTTACTAGATGCCAGCACCTTAATCTTGAACTTCTCAGCCTCCCAAACTGTTAGCCAATATAGTTATATACCTGCTATGTACTTTGAGCATTAGTTTCCTGTTATACAAAATGAGGGTTATCATAATACAAACAAAAATACATAAAATTTATCTAGCTTTGTTATGAACCAGGCACTGTGCTAACATAGGATTTTGAAATGTAGATGGTGTCAGCAAATGGGTTTTGCTAAATCTATAGTACTGAGCATTTTATGTGTTAGTAAGAAGTCTTTTTTTTGATTTATCAATATGTACCATTTCTCAAACTTCATTAGATAAAATTGAAGAATTATGTAAGTTCTCTACATAAGTCTAAAGAGTTCCAAGTTAGTAAGAAACATTCATCCTGAATTTCATAGGGAGAGACAATCAGTAATATTACATTTATGACCATTCTGAGTTCCCTCACTTGCTACTCCAAGGAAGGAAGAGTGATTTAGCTGATAAGTTTAAGTGAGGAAACACCACTCATGTTTTCTTTTCCTTCCTCTTATGTCTTGCCTGTTCTGAGATTATGTTCAGAGCTACTCTTGTTGCAGCAATAATGTAAGAAGGATAGGACATTTCCATTAGGGAGTCCTACAATGTTCTTCCTGTGCCAGTGACTGGTGAATACATATGTCTAATTCAGGGTTAAATATGAGTAAATCAGAGCCCAAAAAGTGCTTCCCAGGGTCAGCTTTATTGCAAAATAAACTGAGAGTCTGATCTCTATCTGTCTGACACTTGGCATTCATCCTTCAGTGTGTTTTGAACTTAGGTGAGAATGAAACTCAATCTTTATTAAACCTATAAATACCCCCCAACAGCTCTGGTTTTATACTTAACTCTTTAAGTTATGTGACCTGTAAAAAGTTGAGTGAAGACATCGTGTAATGAAAATAAAACAATGTGCTAATAATAAACAATGTATTTATTTTAAGCTCATTGAATTTTAATGCAGTCTAAGTAGAGATACTTAAAAAAAAAACTTTCCTCTTGATAATGAGATACACTAATTTGAAAGTACTTTGTAATTCACGAAGTATTAGAGTTAGTAAACTTCTATTAACATTTTTAGAAATTATGTTTATATATAATGCATGCTCAGTTTCTCTTATTTAATTCCTTATGTGATATAGAAGGAGTGCTACAGTGCCATGAGGCTGTCTCTCAGTTTCCAGAAAACTTTAAACCATAGACTTAGGTTCAGGCTAGACATTTTTATTCTGATTCTGTACTTCCATGCTTGGGTTCAAATATCATCAGCCTCTGAATTTGGAGAGAACCATTTTCTCTTTATCAGGGCATGTGGCATGGCATATAACATGCAATGAACACGTATTTTTATCTGGGGAACTTATAAATAAGGTGGACAATCTATTCTGGCTTATCTGGTATAGTTCTAGATTATTCATGTTGTGTTGGTAGGATTAGTAATGGTTTCTCAATCACTTTCTGAAGTGCTCTACTATGAATGGTACATTACAAGGTCACCTTGTCTATAAGTAAACCAAAGGAGCAAAATACCTGATTGACTGCCTAAGGGCTGTCATTAGAAAACTTGGTATTCTCAGGTTTAACTTGATAACATAAGCTAACTTTAGGGAAAATTCTACTCCTGCTTTGTGATATACCTTGTTTAGGACATGGAATGTTACACTTAACATTTATTCAAATTCACCAAGCTCATGAGTAAAGGACCTGAACTAGAACATGAAGCTTCAAGCCCATGAGTCTTTTCAGTATTTTTCACTATAAGTTTCTGAATATTTTTCTTAAACTATCCCAAGTATTCCCTGAAAGGAAGAATTCAAGGTTCAGACACAAAAGGTAACCAACTGGACATCAGCCTGATGACTCCTTTGGCTGCCTGCTTTCTCACAGAAATCAGATCAGGGTCCTGGAAAGAGACTCTGGGATGGAGAGTAGACTGCAAGTGGCTTAGTAGGTAGTGGTGTTCAGATTTCCATCTGTAGAAGGGGAATAATGGAACCAGGATTGGGTAGAATGGGAAGGTGGACGGTAAAGCAGTCTCAGAAGAGCATATGAGGAGATCTGTAGCTTGGATAGCCTTCAGAATTATCCTGAATTCATACAAAGTGGTAAGGTACATGCACACACCTCATCAACTAGTTGTTGGAAGTGGAATGTCCCCCAAAAGAAGTATGACCTTGTGAAGTAACTCTATTCATCTAAGGCAATTGGGATTAGAGGTGAGAATTAAAGGCTGACTCTAGTACCACATCCAGTCACTACAAGAGTAAATCCTTCAGATTTAAAGCAGAATTTTGTCAGTGACTCATAATATCCACTTTTATATACTATTCAAACTATTTATATTATGGTATTAAATTTCTCTAAAAATCATGAAATTATGTCCATTTAGAAAGCCCATGAGTAGGCTCCATGAGATCTGTGAATCCCTTGAAACTGGACATTCTCTATACAACTCATGTTGAAAGCATATGTTGATTTTTCTATGGAAAGTAGTTATAACTTTCATCAGTAAATCAAAAGGACCTGGATCTTCAAAAATGATAAGAACACAACCCTTTTCAGCAATTAGCAAAAACTATGGCTAAACTCTCTGAACCTAGAGTCCTTGACTTGAATTATTAAGAACTATTTATTCATTACTTTTTCTAGTGAAGAAAGTATAAAATGAAATAAAGATAAATAAGACAATAGTCTCTGAAGTTTCTCCTTTCTTGTCTCTCAAATAGAAAATTCTGAATCTCTCGTATCTACAAGTTGAACAAAATAGCCCCTGCCTTGAGAAAGAAGAATATTTATTTTTGAGTTATCCAAGTGTGAGAAGGCAGTATGAATATATAGACAGAGATGTGATATGATATGATATATTATGAATGCTCACATTATTAATAATAACTCATTACCCATAGAGTAGGGGGAAATCGTGAACTATAAACACAGGGTGTTGTCATTTATATAACAGGTCAAGGTTTTTCACTCCCTCACCTTCTTTGTTTCTTCATAACTTACCCCAAATGAGAAGGGTCACTTAGTTCACTATGGAAATGAGGTTATGCAAAGAGGAAGTTTATTCTGCAGGTGTTTCCCCAAAAACATATTAGAATCCTTCATTGCTCTTTATGGTCAGAGTAGGATTTGATTGTCACCATCCTTGACCGTGGGATGGTGGAAAATTGAATCTCAACAAAAAAGAAAGGACAGAGAAGAAAGGAAGGGAAAATGAAAGAAAGGAAAGAAGAAAGAAGAAAGAAGAAAGTAAGAGAAGAAAGAGAGAGAGA
>NW_012107308.1:1101732-1107207 GCF_000951045.1 Mandrillus leucophaeus
GGAAAGAAAGGGACGGAAGGAAGGAAGGAAGAAAGGAAGAAAGGAAGAAAGGAAGGGAGAGAGAAAGAAAGAACTAAAGAAAAAGAAAAGGAAGGAAGGAAAGAAGAAAGAGAGAGAGAGAGAAAGAAAGAAAGAGTAAGAAAGAAAGGGAGAGAGAAAGAAAGAACGAAAGAAAAAGAAAGAAAAGGAAGGAAGGAAGAAAGACAGAGAGAAAGAAAGAAAGAAAGAAAAGAAAGAAGGAAGAAAGACCAGCCAAATAAGGACGAACTGACTACTTCGTGTCCCCTTCCAATGATTCTTTTGTATCCTTTTCCAATGAGGCTTTTGGAGAGAATGAAATAGGAGTGGACCTATCCAGTCTTACATATGCAATTTCACATAACCAACTATAATTTCTAAATAAGAAGGTGTTCACTCGGGTAATTGAGTGTATCTACATGCATTTCAGATATTGCTGTTCATACTACAATATTAAATTGAAAGAGGCCCTGAGTAGGTTATGCCCTTACAAATATCATTGTTCTCAAATGGGTTTTAAGAATACAAAATGGGCCGGGCGCGGGGGCTCAAGCCAGTAATCCCAGCACTTTGGGAGGCCGAGACGGGTGTGGAGACCATCCTGGCTAACACGGTGAAACCCCGTCTCTACTAAAAAAAATACAAAAACCTAGCCAGGCGAGGTGGCGGGTGCCTGTAGTCCCAGGGCAGGAGAATGGCGCAAATCCGGGAGGCGGAGCTTGCAGTGAGCTAAGATCCGGCCACTGCACTCCAGCCTGGGCGACAGAGTGAGACTCCGTCTCAAAAAAAAAAAAAAAAAAAAAAAAGAATACATAATGGCAAAGGAAGGCAATGAGCCCAAGCGTAGATTTGAGTTGTGAAATTATGAATTACTTTTGTATATGTAGCTTAGGTGGAACACTTTCCAATTTTAATGATTTTGAGTATCAATCTAGATCATAATATTAGGAGAAATATTACAACTTGAGTCATATCCCATGGCAGAATATTATTTCTTTTGACTCACAATCATCTACTTCCAAGCTGACACCCTGTCTTTAACTAGAGTATGCATATTGGAAGAACGTTAAAGGAATATTGCAGTTGCATAAAGTATTTTTTTCTTTTTTGGTAAATAAACAACTGGAAAATGCTTAGTTTAGTTTTTTAACACATGTGGGACTCAGATTGTCACTGGCAGTGACACTTTAGGATTGGCTGGTTTTCTGCTTTTGACCAGGTACCAGTGTTGGCAGGGATAATCTGAAGAAATGGAGGAATGGAGAGACTTACTTGCCTGCATTCCAGAGAACAGACAGGTTATCTTGCATTGATGCCATAAAGAAGCAACTCCAAACTCAGTTATTTTACTAAAGCTAAAACTGTATTTCCTGATATAGGTATTAAGGAAACACGGGGAAATCTGAGACATAAATATCAGTTTTGTGGTGTTATCTTATTACCTGCTTTCACTACCTTTTATCCAGGAGTCTAGCTTCTAGGACTTATACAATTCTGTATGTAAACTTAGTGAATATAGAAACATCCACTGCTGACAGCAGCATTGATAGGAGAGCACCTTTTTCCTCTCCAAGCCCTAAAGACACATTCTGAAGTTCTCCATTTGCAATTAAAAAAATATTTTAAGTTACATGGCATTATGTTATGAGATACATATACATAGTGAAAAAAATTGTCACTAAAGTGAAGCAAATTAACGCATCCATCAGCTCGCATACCTACCCATTTTTTTGGTCTGTTTGTTTTTGTGTCAATTTTTGAAAACTTCTGTGTGGGGGCAATTTAGTTCAATAACATCGAATTGTTGAAAGAATACATCACTTCCAATAAGAAATTTTCATGTCAATGGCCATTTATTGGCTATAACCTTTAAATTATCACTAACCCCCCACCTATGTTCCCATCTTAAAAATGGAAAATATTTTTCTCAAGATTTCCAACAGAGATAAAAGGATAATAGAAAAGTAAGCAACAGTGGGATCTCTTAGCATCCACCCATATGATTTTTCAGGCAATTTATAATCATGTTTCTCTGGTGAATGACTTTTAAGATAGGAAATTGGTTTGATTTTTCAGCAGATCAAGTGAGTCCTAAAATGATAGGGTGACTATAACAAATAACAGTGTAGTGTATATTTCAAGAAAGCCAAAAGAGATTTTGAGTGTTGTCACAAATAAATGATAAACGATAATAGTGATGGATATGGTAATTACCCCGATTTGATTATTATACTCTGTATACAGGCACCGAAACATCACATTGTACTCCATAAATATGTGTAATTATTATGTCAATGATAAATAAGAAACATAAATTTTGAAATGCTCCTTTAGTTTTGGCCTTAACTTCTCTGTGAAATGATGAATTTAATGGCAATTAGACAGAAATAAAGAAAAGCTTTTCAAGGCACAATTATGAAGCTGCTAATATCTTTCATGAAGCACAGCATGATTTGTTTCTGCTGCCTTGTTCTATTTCATTTGGCTGGAATCCCAATTGATTCAGGCATTCATGTGTGCTTCAAATCAGTGAAAATCTCATGCTTCTAGATTTTTTTCCTCACTTCTTTTTTTAATGCAACACCTGCTTTCTTAGTGTTATTTTTTTCCAGTTATCCAGATACGGAAACACAAAGTATAAAAGCTCATTTACATTCTAATCCGTGAAGATCATTTTTAATCCTGTTTTTCTCAACATTCAAATTTGTTTGCTATTCAATGTATCTTCTCATACCCCCTTTTTTGTTTTGTTGTTTTGTTAATTCTACAAGTGCTTAAAAAATAAAAAGAAAACTGTTTTGGCTCTAACTACACCTAACTGAATTAACACTTTCTATTTTACAAATAATTAAAAAGAAATATTACTGGAAATATTTATACTGCATAGAGTTACATCTGCTGAAAGGAAAAAACAAAACAAAACAAAACACAGAGCATTTCACTTTCAACCTCTTAGCTTTCTTTCTTCCTTTCTTATTGTCTCTATTGTCATTCCATTGGAGAATAGACTTCTTCAAACCCGATATATATTTTTTTATTTGTGTGACTATACCATTTTGTTTATACATTCACTTGTTATTGGACAATTCTATCATTCCAGGTTTGGGCTATTATGAATAAAGTATCATGAATACACATACAGATCATTGTGCAGACACAGTGTGTAAATTCCTAGGAATGGAATGACTGTCCATCCGACTTGTATACGTTTAACCTTATAAAAATTTGTTGGCCAGGCGCGGTGGCTCATGCCTGTGATCCTCGCACTTTGGGAGGCCGAGATGGGTGGATCACGAGGTCAAAAGATGGAGACCATGATGGCCAACATGGTGAAACCCCATCTCTAATAAAAATACAAAAATTAGCTGGGCGTGGTGGTGCACAACTGTAGTCCCAGCTACTCAGGATGCTGAGGAAGGGGAATCGCTTGAACCTGGGAGGCGGAAGTTTCAGTGAGACAAGATCGCGCCACTACACTCCAACAAGGGTACAGAGCAAGACTCTGTCTCAAAATAAATAAATAAATAAATAAATAGAATTGTTGGTCAGATTTTCTTTACTTTTAATAATTATTTTACATTTTTTTTTAAGTTCTGGGGTACATGTGCAGAATGTGCAGATTTGTTACATAGGTAAACGTGTGCCATGGTGGTTTGCTGCACCTATCAATCCATCCCCTAGGTATTAAGCCCAGTATGCTTTAGTTCCTTTCCCTAAGGCTCTCCCCGAACTCTCCCTCAACAGGCCCCAGGAAGTATTGTGCCCCTCCCTGTGTCCATGTATTCTCATTGTTCAGCTCCCATTTATAAGTAAAAACATGTGGTGTTTGGTTTTCTGTTCCTGCATTAGTTTGCTGAGGATAATGGCTTCCTGCTTTACCCATGTGCCTGCAAAGGACGTAGTCTTGTTCCTTTTTATGGCTGCATTGTATTCCATGGTGTATATGTGCCCCGTTTTCTTTACCCAGTCTATCATTGATGGGCATTTGGGCTGATTTCATGTCTTTGCTATTGTGAATAGTGCTGCAGTGAACATACGTGTGCATGCATCTTTACAATAGAATGATTTATACTCCTTTGGGTATATACCCAGTAATGGGATTGCTGGGTCAAATGGTTTTTCTGGTTCTAATCTTTGAGGAATCACCACAGTGTCTTCCACAGTGGTTGAACTAATTTACATTTCCACTAAGAGTGTAAAAGCATTCCTATTTCTCTGCAACCTAACCAGTATTTGTTGTTTCTTGGCTTTTTAATAATCACCATTCTGACAGGTGTGAGATGGTATCTCATTGTGGTTTTGATTTGCATTTCTCTAATGATCAGTGATGAGCTATTGTTCATATGTTTATTGGCCACATGCATGTCTTTTGAAACCCCAGAAGAAAATCTAGGCAGTACCATTCAGAACATAGGCATGGGCAAAGACTTTATGATGAAATCACCAAAAGCAATTCGAACAAAAGCAAAAAATGACAAATGGAATCTAATTAAAATAAAGAGCTTCTGCACAGCAAATGAAACTATCAACAGAGTAAACAGAAAACTACAGAATGGGAGAAAATTTTTGCAATCTATCCATCTGACAAAGGGCTAATATACAGAATCTGCAAGGAACTTAAGCAAATTTACAGGAAAGAAACAAACAATGCCATTAAAGAGTGGGCAAAGGATATGAACAGACACCTTTCAAAAAGAAACCCAATCTTTTAAAAATTATGAATCAACTCTCCTCACTTAAAAAGACAAAGGCAAATTGAGAAAAAACAACCAAATTCTGATTAAAACTTTTTGTTGTTATTTTAAAATACCCCTGAGAATGAAAAAATCTTGTTCAATTTTTGGCTCTTGTAGAAAATATCAAGTTTGAATATAGTCAGAATCTAAAACTGGTTTTAGAAATGTCCAGATCAAGTGTGTGTGTGTGTGTGTGTGTGTGTATAATATATATGTGTGTGTGTGTGTACATATATATAAAAATACTAAATGTATATCATATAATAAATATATATTCGTGTATTTATCATATATTCTATAAATACATATATGATGGTGATACAGAAGGTGGCAGAGAAGTTCTGGGTAGAGAAGGGCAGGGTCGCTGGTGAGGGTTCCATTCTCAGACTTGTGCCTGCAGACCTCAGTGAGAACACGCACGCCTGTTTTTGTGCCAAAATGTTGCATTTTCCAAGACCACTCTGGCACACCATGCCTCCCATCCTGTGCCCATATAAACCAGAGACCTTAGTGGACACACACCCACATGACTGTACATCAAAAGGAGCTGTGGAGAGCAGCAGACAGTGGAAGAGAGTGGCAGGGAGTGGCAGGGAGCAGCAGGATGGCATTGCAGGGAGCAGCAGGATGGCATTGCAGGGAGCAGCAGGATGGCGTGGCAGAGAAGCAGAAAAGAGGTACCCGAACGTCAAGAGGAGTTCAGCCATTTTTGGACAATCTC
>NW_012107308.1:1107257-1111368 GCF_000951045.1 Mandrillus leucophaeus
CAAAGGCAAATTGAGAAAAAACAACCAAATTCTGATTAAAACTTTTTGTTGTTATTTTAAAATACCCCTGAGAATGAAAAAATCTTGTTCAATTTTTGGCTCTTGTAGAAAATATCAAGTTTGAATATAGTCAGAATCTAAAACTGGTTTTAGAAATGTCCAGATCAAGTGTGTGTGTGTGTGTGTGTGTGTGTATAATATATATGTGTGTGTGTGTGTACATATATATAAAAATACTAAATGTATATCATATAATAAATATATATTCGTGTATTTATCATATATTCTATAAATACATATATGATGGTGATACAGAAGGTGGCAGAGAAGTTCTGGGTAGAGAAGGGCAGGGTCGCTGGTGAGGGTTCCATTCTCAGACTTGTGCCTGCAGACCTCAGTGAGAACACGCACGCCTGTTTTTGTGCCAAAATGTTGCATTTTCCAAGACCACTCTGGCACACCATGCCTCCCATCCTGTGCCCATATAAACCAGAGACCTTAGTGGACACACACCCACATGACTGTACATCAAAAGGAGCTGTGGAGAGCAGCAGACAGTGGAAGAGAGTGGCAGGGAGTGGCAGGGAGCAGCAGGATGGCATTGCAGGGAGCAGCAGGATGGCATTGCAGGGAGCAGCAGGATGGCGTGGCAGAGAAGCAGAAAAGAGGTACCCGAACGTCAAGAGGAGTTCAGCCATTTTTGGACAATCTCCCCTTGGATAATCTCCCGGAGAAAATGATCTCCCCCACTCCTCCACCTTCCAGCTCCCCATCCACCTCACTGAGAGCCACCTCCGCCACTCAATAAAACCTTACATTCATCCTTCAAGCCACCTGTGATCCGATTCTTCTGGGACACTGGGCAAGAACTCAGGATACAGAAGGCTGTCACACTGGCTCTCTGCCCTTGTGATAAGGCAGAGGGCCCATTGACCTGATTAACATTCAATCTGTCTGCAGACGGCAGAGCTGAAAGAGCTTTGTAACACTGGGGCTGCAGGCAGTCACTCCTAGACACTACCGTGGGGCCAAGAGACCATAGCACTCACCTGGGCCTCTGCACCTGCCCATCTGCATGCTCCCCCTAGGGGTTTAAGCTGCAGTGCAACTAAAGAGGCAAGCCAATCCCCTGTCACATGTCCTGCAAAGGAAATAAAGGAACTCACCTGTTTTAATCATAAGTAAAATGTGCATATTACATATGATACATATATATACACACATATATATGAGAGAGATATATATACACACACACATACACATACCATGTAGTATATATAATACTTAAAATTCATTTGAAATAAAATATATAGAAAACTCTCAAAAAAAATGAAGGAAAAGAGTGAAGGAAAACTAACAAGGTGAAATATAAAAGTTTTATTATAAATTTTGTTAAATATTTCCATGTGTGTATATATATTATCTCTATATATGTAGTCTTTATAGCTATATAATATCTATATACTATAAACAAATCTAAGAGAGAGAGAAAGGCAGAGAGAAAGAGATACAGAGAGAAAAATCTATATGCCTCATCTCCACATAAACATGGTGCTGGAACAGAGAAATACAGAAAATTATATTCAGTTATTGCCCCAAAGACACATTATTCAGATTTCTCAGGAACACAAGACACAGAGACCAGGTAAGTAGAAAATTCTGTGTTGGAGATCTCCTGGTGTAGCTGTTTGTGTAGCTTCCCTAACTGAAAGATCCAACATTTAAATGTTCACATAAAATGTTAAAAAAAGAAAAAATTTAAATGTGACTGAATACACCATTAAATCTCCTAACATAACTCCAGCATTCTAACCACTATTAGTCATTCAAACAAGAGTTATGAA
Source organism: Mandrillus leucophaeus (assembly GCF_000951045.1). NCBI lineage: Eukaryota > Metazoa > Chordata > Mammalia > Primates > Cercopithecidae > Mandrillus > Mandrillus leucophaeus. The sequence goes on from NW_012107308.1 coordinate 1,109,102, forward strand.
AAACTCAAAACAAGGCTTTTTCCTTCATTTTTAGTCATGTTTTTAGGTAGAAATTATTCTCTTTCATGAACCTGCAGGGGATAGTATAGATGGAAATGGCAGCAGGAAAGACTTCCATCAGAGGTGAAAGCAAAAGAGAGAAGAGGAACAATTAAAAATAGATTTCCAGATTTAATCATCTTGAAGTATGGTATTTGTTAGGTTTTTAAAATGCAAAAGACATGCAGCAGTATTTTGTTTTGAGCTCCACAAACATAACAGGCTGATTTGGTACACCTGTCGTCATCGCTATTTAACATAAGAGACATATCTTGAGTGCATGTGCAACAAACCGAAAATCTTAAGTATATTTTGCATAACATATATGAGATTCTAGATGCAGGTGTTATGGCTAAAAATATGTGTTCCTGTAAAAACTTTGACAGATGAGTAAACAGAAACTGAAATGATCTTGTGCTGTTGGAGTAAAGCAGAATATTATAAATTACAACACCTATCATTTTCTCTCAAGGTATGGATTTCCATTAACAAGAATGCAGAATTAGCTTTGCAAATGGTAGGTGCAGGTAGGTGCAGGAAGCCATTATTTCTGAATGCCAGGTGGTAGACACTGCTATGATTATATTGTCATAGGAACCATTTTTTCTCTAGTTTTCCCCATATTATCCTTCACAGAAAGTAGAATGATGACAATGCAATAGATATTTGTTTCATTGGTATTGTCCTCATTTCCAGGCATACATTTCAACCTAATCACCAACCACTGTCATGTCTTTGTGTCTAGCCAAAGACTAGTTTGGAAGAGGAAGCACCTGGATTTTATTGTGCTCTCTTCTACTGTTCATTGTAAATTACTGAGAGCATTTTATTTCTCTCCATTATTTCCAGTGTCCAACCAACAGATATGTTCTATCAATCAATGACAAGATATGTATGCCATTGTTGATGCATTTTTCATATTATATATTTTTGATTTGTCAAGGATTCTGAATATCTGCTACTTACAAATATTTTCTCCTATCTATTGCCTTGTTGTTAAAATACACACTAAAATGTGCAACAAATTCCCCTCCAAAAGACTTTCCAGTGTCTCAGTTCTTATGTCATTATCACCACTCACACACACGCACTCACATGCACGCACACATACATGCCTGTAAATGATTTAGCTACTTTTCATAATTCAATCAGGGGGTCCTCAGGTATTCAGGGCTAATTTGCATAGTATAAGTGGAGAAAAAAAGACAGACGTATTTATATCTTTCCTAAGTGGTCCTTTATAACTATTAAGATGTCCTTAAAATAGAAACTGTAACAGTTGGCATTTTAGAATTTATCCTGCTTTCAGGTGATTTTTCTTTCACACAGTGTTGGGAAAAATATATTTCTGCCAAAAGTATTTAAGACAGTTGATGACAACTATTAAAATAATAGTAGTCCAGTGTCAATCAGAGGTTATTAATACAATTAAATTCAATTTAAAATGTCTTTACAGTGGGCCTAATTAGAGAAAAGCACTGAATTAAATTGTCATAATTACAAAACTTCATCAGGTGGTAAATCCCATAGATAAATAGAGCCATACTCACAAGCGTGTATGTCAATAGAGGTGTGTTTATTATTAAAATAAAAAAATACAGAAAACCATATTTCAGTATGATGCAATGAATACAAATGTTAACTTTGGAAGAAAATACAACTCATAGAGAATTTTTAAAAATTATATTGGAATTATACCATCTTCTTGTTATAATCCAGTACTTAGGTAAGAGTATGAAAGGCCTGGTTAAGTACCTAAGTTAACCATGGTGAGGAAAAGAAGATCAATTTAAAAATATATATATTTTAAATTTCTTTAATTGCTGAATGCCTGTTTGGCTAATATTTGAAATATCATTATTTAGTCCCACAACTGATGCATTTTCCTGCTTTCTCATCATTTTGTTTGCAAGTCATCTAAAAGTCTTATTTCCTCATATATTTAACACATTACCAAAATGGAGCTGTGCTGTTATCCTACAGTATAACGTTGGAATCCTATGCTGTAATCACACGGGATAATATTGGAAAAATAGGAGTATTTGAATTATTTATTTACCTGTATTTTATTTTTTTGAGACAGAGTCTCACTCTGTCACCCAGAGTGGAGTGCAGAGGCATGATCTCGGCTCACTGCAACTTCTGCCCCAGGGTTCAAGAAATTCTCATACCTCAGCCTCCCGAATAGCTATTACTACATGTGCACCACCACAACTGGCTATTTTTTT